>NC_041394.2:66949567-67117067 GCF_900747795.2 Erpetoichthys calabaricus
TCAGTAATGAGCACTGTTGGTTCAATGCTACACGAGTTATTGCTTGAATCCTAGCCTCGTCAGTCTTTGGAAATTGTACATCTTCTCTGTCTCTGCATTTTTTGTGGCACTCCATTTTTACTTCCACCTTCCAAAGACAAACATTACATAAAACCCTTAATGCCCTTGATCCAAATTTGGGTTGCATGAGACAACAGCCTCTCCTAGCAGTGAAAGACAAAAGATTGTCAACCCCCTCTGAAGAATTACCAGTACATCACAGGGTTCTTTCATTCACACAAACACATTCATATAGGTGCAACTTCCATGTACATGTTTAAGAATATGGGTAGAAATTATTTCCATCCCTCCATTATCCAACCTGCTATATCCTAACACAGGGTCACGGGGGTCTACTGGAACCAATCCCAGCCAGCACAGGGTGCAAGGCAGGAACAAACCCCAGGCAGGGCGCCAGCCCACCGCAGGACGCACACACACACACACCATGCACACACTAGAGACAATTTAAGGCCGCCAATACACCTAACTTGCATGTCTTTGGACTGTGGGAGGAAAGCGGAGCGCCCGGATGAAACCCACGCAGACACGGGAGAACATGCAAACTCCACGTAGGGAGGACCCGGGAAGCAAACCCAGGTCTCCTTACTGCGAGGCTGCAGCGCTACCACTGTGCCACCGTGCCGCCCAGAAATTATTTCCCTAAGGAAAATCTTTGTATACACAAGGAGAATAAGTAAACTCCACAAACACAATGACTGGATGCAACAACCTAGGATACTGGATTTGTGTGGCAGCAAACCCCCAAAGACACACATGTTAGGGGGGAATTTGCCTCTATGAATCGGCCTGAGTGTGTGTATGAATATACCCTCTGATGGACAGGCCAGGTTTAGTTTTGGCCTTGTGCACAATGCTATCAGAACAAGCTCCAACACCTTGCTAAAAATTAGACTGATCAGATTCTCAGAATGGGTGGCTACTTTACACAGTGCAAAATACGAAGCTGAGATGGATCCGTGTTTATTGCTACTGTTTTATTACTCCAGGAGGCTGGGTTCATATTTCATCCTAGTCGCTTTTTGGTGTTCTTCCCTTGTGTAAATGACTTTTTCTCTGGGTACTCTTAATTTTCTTTCATATTCTAAAAATGTGCAAATTTAGGATGACAAGTTTCGATAATTGTTTCAGGTTAGTTAATGTGGATGTTTTCTTTCTGATGGAATGGTGCATCCTATGGACAGGTGACCCCTGTCAATATGGTTTCGTAAAATTAGAAATCTTTTCTTTTCAGGTCATGGATAAACGTTTGATGCACAACATTACAGCAAAGTGGAAAACAAATAATGGAAATATTTTCATGATACCAAACACATCATAAGAATGAGAGCCATTGTGAAATTTACATTTGGACTATATGCTGTTTCATCCTTGGTCAGATCTGCATTTCTTCATAGGTGGCTTCTCAGATGTCTGTATTCCATTAATAATGCATACACCTCTTGTGGGATTTTGAATATTTACTATCACAGGGTATAATGAAATTCTTACTTTGGGTCAGCTTCAAGCATCTGAACTCAGGACAGCTGAGGCAACAGTCTTATAACCTGTCTAAGCTTTGGCTACAAAAGAACAAAATGCAAACAGATGTACTGTGGATCTATAACTGCGAAGTTCTTTGGGATGGCATTCACTAAAGAATTAACATAGCATAAAGTTTTATTTATATGATATTTATCTTTAAGCACCTTCCATCTGTGCCCCATACAATTGGCTTGAAGAACTCATATTTAAGTAACAAATGGAGTGCAGTTTATAATTTTAATGCAATTAAGATTTCTGCCAATTAATTTACCTTTATAAATGGTTCAGAAATATTTTAAGTTATTTACAGATATTGTTAAATCATTTATAGACATCATAATTTAAAAATATCTTTAAATGAATTAGAGAGACAAATTAGTGAAGTGCCCAAGTGTTAACCTAATAATGTATGTAATAATAATAATAATAATTCATTACATTTATATAGCGCTTTTCTCAGTACTCAAAGCGCTATCCACACAGGGAGGAACCGGGAAGTGAACCCACACTCTTCCACAGTCTCCTTACTACAAAGTAGCAGCACTACCACTGCACCACCTGTTAGGACATGTATATATAAACTACAATTAAAATAATATGAAATAGTATTTAGGTCCTCATCCATCATGTTTAGATGAGAAGCCTGTTAGCAGTGTGCAAATGCTTCACCTATAGACTTTGTGCAGTGTGATCCTTAAAGGGACAAATAAAAGTGAAAGTGGCACCCCACATCTGGCCTGGCTACACTATGCACACTTCCATTTGTTTAGCAAGGAGTATTTTGTTTATGAAACATTTACTGGTCATGGCTATTTCATTAAACACACATTTTCATCCAAACACTTGACATAAAGCACTGCAAAAAAATGAAATCTAAGCAAGTGAAAAATATTTATATCAGGACTTTTAAATCATGTTTTTCTTATTGTAAGAATTTTTGACTTATGTATTTATGATTATTTAGCGTATTTTAAGAAATCTTGTCAAGTAAATTTTGCTTACCTCATTGGCAGTTTTTTTTTTTTTTTGCTAAATAAAAGCAAAACAACTCCCATTTAAAGTTTTTGTATAGTTTTAGCATATGCAGTTTTTGCAGTTAATAGAAAAAGTACTTGAAGCTCTATATGTTTGACAGTGTATGTATGAGTGCCTTAGGAGTTTTCAGGGCAAACATGAACATACTATTGGCAGTTGCATGTTGACAGGGTACCATTTCTCTCTGTTATTTCCACTTTCTTGTCCAGATGTAGTTAAGAACATAGTATGTTGGAGATATAAGTTCTGCATTTTATTTCTTGAATTGTTTGAAAATGTTTTTGAATAATTAGACAGATGTTTCTGCACACTATTTTCTTAAAAAAAGGTGCAAAAGAAGATTTTGGATATGTTTTAAATGATCAAGTTAATATTTTGTGTATATCTTAAATTATTTATAGATATTTATAATTTATGTAACTAAAGTAATGGTATCTTCACACTATTTAAAGATATTTTAATATTTTTTTTAAGATTCTTCAAATGATTTTGTTACAGGTCCCAGAATGAGCACCCTGCAAACAGACTGTATATGCCTATAGGCATATGTATATGCCTACTGTGTCTAGAATGCTGGTATGCTGCAGCCACTTGTGGTTTTAGTAACAGTGAAATGAACAGGCCAAATAAACAACAGGAAAACAATTGTGGCGTTGGTCCCTGACCTCTTTTCAGCAGTAGTTTTTATTTACTTATATGTTCACGGTCCATATTTATAAATAGTCTAATACATACAACTTCTCATAAATAAAACAAGATATGCATGCATACATATGTAAAATAAACATTCATTTACAGATACATGTATATAAATATATATATATATATATATATATATATATATATATATATATATATATATATATACTATATGTAGGTGTTCTTTACTTATTCACCTAAATCTCATTACATAAATGTATAAAATCTATTTATACACTAAGAGACTCCATACGCTTATAATATATTCTTAAAAACAATAGACATTATTTAGAACAGTAATGTCCAAAACACATTATAAACAAATCAAAAATCAATACACATGTACAATCAGCCGACTATGCAATATTCACCTGTATCCTGAATGCTGGTATGCTGCAACCATGTGTGGTTTTTGTAACACTAAACATAAAACAGATTAACGTATTTTTTTTTTTGTTTTATCCTTTTAACCACTCTAAAAAAGAATGAACACAAGTCCAGATAATTTTTATCAGAAGTTTGCTAGATGCTGACATAATTTCCCTTCCCCTTAGGCTGTTATATCCAACTTTGACTTTGGCGCCTAGAGTACCGTTATAACACGTAATGACAACAACCGCCTTCTTTTCAGTTAAAACGTGATTACAGTAAGCTGCTACCAACATCACAGTGTCTGCCATGTAATTAAATAAAAGTTTACATTAGTCTTTATTTTTTACTAACCTGAAAATAAACAAGAGGAAAACAGTTGTGACGTTCATCTCATTAGCAATAGCTTGAAGTGAGAGAACTGTTACAACAGTTTAATACCTCCTGAGATGACAAGCTTGCCCTCCCCTAAAGCCTTGTGGCTTTATTTATACACGTATATTCTTTTTAAGTCTGAGTCACAATCTGATTATTAGGTGGTTACCTACCAGGTAACACTTGTGGTTGGTTGGCAAGTTGGCATACATCCACCACATCCTCCCAGTTGCGAGAAGAAGATCTTAAACATGTGATGCAGTATCTGCCAAATAATACACGTCTCGCCCTTGCTGGGACTCATCAGGTGTACACGCATTTGCATCCCCTTATAGGGGATCGGACGTCAGCACCTGAAGTGAAGTTTCTAATGTTGCACCACACCGGCTGGTTTTCTTATTTGGCAGGGTGAAGATCACAGTATTACATTCTTTTTAAATCTTTGGCTTTGCCTCAGGTGCTGACGTATGAGGTTAGGTCACCATAAGGGAATGCAAAAGTGCATACACCTGACGATCCCCAATAATGGTGAAACATGTCCTAAACACATAGCTGGCCTACACTTGCTTTTTGCTTTATATACCAAAATACAATTTTTATAACTTTAATATCTTGAGATGTGCTAAAGTCAGAGTGGTATCTCTGAGGATAAGGATTTTCACTGGTATCTGAAAGGTTGCCGGTTCACATCCCATTCCTGCCAGAAGGATTCCTAGTTCTTTGGCCCCTTGAACAGGGACCTTAACCTGAAAATTGCTCCAGGCCCACTGAACAATGGCTGACCCTGCACTCTGACCCAAAAAAGATCATGCAAAAAGACAATTATCCTTTGAGGATTAATATGGCATTACATTTCAAAAGTTACTGCTTTCACTGTATAAATCTGAGCATCTGATGTTGCTCTCAACACAATCCCAATGTCTTTTCTTACAGTGTTTGGTGAAAGTTCATTAATGTTTATGAAAGAACCTGAAATTTAACTATTTTGTATTTTAGATTGTTGATTGGGCAATTACGCATACTGTTTTTTCTATTATAGTATCTTTCCTTTTCTTTACTGCCTGTTTTGTCTATTATAGGGCCATTTATACAGTTATATTTATATTACACTGTTTTTTGATTGCTCTGTTTTTTCTATTTCTACATATTTTGAATTCATTCCATGACTTGTGATCATTTAAACTTGCTATCATAGACATTAAAAATTGGTTGATAAAGTAGTTTCTTTACTTGGAATTTCAGCCTGCACAGCCTGGTTGTAATTATATTGCATAAAGATTATACTGCCCACTCCCATGAGATTCCATAGTGTGTGTCTCCTTTAAAGATGAAGGAAACACGCTGTTTACACCCTCCAAAAAAAGGTAATGGATTAATACTTTAGTAAATGTGGCATCAAATTTAATAAGTTACATAACTATTCAAAAAGATTACAGAAAATGCAAAGTATAAAAACATTCATTTGATCTGATTCAAATTTCTAAACCAAATATTGTTTGCTTACATGAGAGATGGTTATGACTTGTTAATTCTTCAGAATATGCAAAGATTCTAAAATATTTTCTCCCAACACAGGTACATACATAAATGGTAATATTTTAAAGAAAATATGAACATTTACCTTAAAATATAACATTGTAGAGGTGTTAGCCTGTATTCTGATCATCATATTTTATGTAATATTTTTTTTAATTTCAGATTTAATTGTTATACTATTTAAAATGAAAAAAATGGAAAAGATCACTTTCTTTTTCTCTGTAACTCTATAATACAAACATATCGAAACATACTGTATTACGTTTAACCAAAAAAAACCTGTCAATTCAGCAGAAATAGTTTATAGTATTTTTCTACTGAAAACCTGATCTAAGGTGAAGGATTTTTATACTACATGAACAAAAAAACCTAAAGAAAAATTGAAAAACTATAAAATACTAGCCATGTTACCTGTCGAAGACAGCAATAGAATGCATTTAAAAGTAACTCTTTCCTTATTTGTACTTTCAGTGCTTTTTCTTGGTATCCTTGTGTGTCTGAACCTCTCTTGAGCGGCACTCCCTCTTTGAAGTGAGTTCCCATAAAGCCTGCTTATCATTTTCAAGGAACCTTGCTCAACTCCTGTATGCTTTTATACTGTTTGTCTTTGAAAGAAACACTCAGTATGCTTCCTATTCCTTTACTCCTCCTTCTGTGTCTCACACTTGAATTTCCTCTTTCACTCACATCACTAAAGCCAAATTGATCAATTAGATTGCTCAGAGGATCAAGACACATGCAGACCTTAGCATTTTATTATATAGCAGATTTACAAAATGTTGATGTAGATATTAATTCCAGCATGTTTTCTTATAGAGTATTGTATAGGAAGCCACATTAATATTTACAGATATTTCAAATGAACTTCAGATGTCTTAAAATTAAATTTTAAAAAATCAGGAAAAATAATAAACTATAATAAAGATTTCTGTTCTTTAGGTGTGACATCCTGGCTATTTTAAAATACTAGGAAATTATATTGAAATATCTAAAAATGTACTTTAGATACCTCAGATGTGAGTTAGCATATGTTGATTACATTTCGAGATATCTTAAAATAACAGTCAGAAAGTTTCAGAAATCAGAAAGTACATGTTGAGATATAATCTCCTGTGCAATTCAAGTCATCTCAAATCCATTTCAAAATATATCAAATGCTTCTAATGCAGTTCATTTCCCAACTACAAGATGTAGTAGACCACTATGGGAAATATCCCATGCAGTCACACTGTTATCTATATCACCTTTAAGTGTTCCACTTATCACTGCTTCCACTGTTAGCTCCAAGGCTTCAACTTTGCAGAAAATATACTCCTTTCAAAGTATAAAAAGAATATTTTTTCTTTTTTAGGAGGGGTGCTGGTTACATTAAATTCTGCTATACCTGGCTTTTGTGATAACAAACATATATTTACAGGTAACAACCATATACACAAAAGTATATGCATCCATGTTAAAAAAACTGAAATAGGAAGAGTGGATGCTCTGGGCTTTTTTTTGCATTGTTTTCCAACAAGCTTAGTTTCACACACCTTCCCTCCATGCCCTTTTAATCTTTCATGGACATGACATGATGTAGAATAATGGCTTTAGTTTATTGAAGAAAGGCAGGAAGTGAGTGAATATTCACAGTGAAAAGTTAAATATTTTGAAGCATCAAGTCTTATATTTTTTGACAATAAAGATTGTTATAGCCAGCCAAATTGACATATACAGTAATCCCTCCTCCATCGCGGGGGTTGCGTTCCAGAGCCACCCGCGAAATAGGAAAATCCGCGAAGTAGAAACCATATGTTTATACAGTGATCCCTCGCTATATCGCGCTTCGCCTTTCGCGGCTTCACTCCATCGCGGATTTTATATGTAAGCATATTTAAATATATATCGCGGATTTTTCGCTGCTTCGCGGGTTTCTGCGGACAATGGGTCTTTTAATTTCTGGTACATGTTTCCTCAGTTGGTTTGCCCAGTTGATTTCATACAAAGGACGCTATTGGCAGATGGCTGAGAAGCTACCCAACTTACTTTCTCTCTCTCTCTCTCTCTTGCGCTGACGTAGGGGGGTGTGAGCAGGGGGGCTGTGTGCAGCTGCTTCCTGAAAGGACATGCTGCACGGAGCTTCGCATACTTAAAAGCTCAAAGGGCACGTATTGATTTTTGACTGTTTGTTTTTCTGTGGCTCTCTCTCTCTCTCTCTCTCTGATCCTGACGGAGGGGGTGTGAGCTGCCGCCTTCGACAGCTTTGACCCGGCGGTGCTTCGCATACTTAAAACCCAAAAAGCCCTATTGATTTTTTTTTTGACTGCTTGCTTTGCACTCCTTTGAAAAGGGAGATATGTTTGCATTCTTTTAATTGTGAGACAGAACTGTCATCTCTGTCTTGTCATGGAGCACAGTTTAAACTTTTGAAAAAGAGACAAATGTTTGTTTGCAGTGTTTGAATAACGTTCCTGTCTCTCTACAACCTCCTGTGTTTCTGCGCAAATCTGTGACCCAAGCATGACATTCTAAAAATAACCATATAAACATATGGTTTCTACTTCGCGGATTTTCCTATTTCGCGGGTGGCTCTGGAACGCAACCCCCGCGATGGAGGAGGGATTACTGTATGGTTATTTTTAGAATGTCATGCTTGGGTCACAGATTTGCGCAGAAACACAGGAGGTTGTAGAGAGACAGGAACGTTATTCAAACACTGCAAACAAACATTTGTCTCTTTTTCAAAAGTTTAAACTGTGCTCCATGACAAGACAGAGATGACAGTTCTGTCTCACAATTAAAAGAATGCAAACATATCTTCCTTTTCAAAGGAGTGCAAAGCAAGCAGTCAAAAAAAAAATCAATACGGCTTTTTGGCTTTTAAGTATGCGAAGCACCGCCGGTACAAAGCTGTTGAAGGCGGCAGCTCACACCCCCTCTGTCAGGAGCAGGAAGAGAGAGAGAGATAGCGAGAGACAGATAAAAAAAATCAATACGTGCCCTTTGAGCTTTTAAGTATGCGAAGCTCCGTGCAGCCTGTCCTTCAGGAAGCAGCTGCACACAGCCCCCCTGCTCACACCCCCCTACGTCAGCGCAAGAGAGAGAGAGAGAGAGAGAGAGAGAAAGTAAGCTGGATAGCTTCTCAGCCATCTGCCAATAGCGTCCCTTGTATGAAATCAACTGGGCAAACCAACTGAGGAAGCATGTACCAGAAATTAAAAGACCTATTGTCCGCAGAAACCCGCGAAGCAGCGAAAAATCCGCGATATATATTTAAATATGCTTACATATAAAATCCGCGATGGAGTGAAGCCGCGAAAGGCGAAGCGCGATATAGCGAGGGATCACTGTAGTGATATTTCTAAATTAATTTCAGATATCTTAAAATCCAACTCACTTTTGAAAATAACTGAAACAAAGATATACTGAATATCCTGTATATCTTGGCACTTGGACCCTCCTGCTGAGCGATCTAGGAGTAGGGGTGACCAAGTGGTCTGTGTGGGCTTCCAGCATATGGCCATGCTGTGGCAGCAGACAGCAGAAGGAGTAAGGCTCGGTATTGCACTTTGACTGTTTAAGACAAATCAATATCATCATGTTGGGGCACCTTGCAGCAAACCCCACATAATATAAAATTGCAAAAAAAGCAAGAGTAAAAATGTGTGTTAAATGCAATTGAGTCTTCCTCAGACTTGTATCGTCTCAGGGAAACTGCTGAAGATGGTGGCTCTTCTGCTGTTATGTACTGTTCTGTCAGGAAAAGGTGGGTCCAGGAGAGCGGACCCTGGAAGTGACATCAGAGATGGAGACCCATCAATCTTCCTTTCTGTAAAGGGAGGAAAAAGAGAGACTGTTATCACACAGCGCCAACCCCTGGATCGGTGGAAAATTATCATCAACTGTCTCCAATGCGCACAAATATGACAACTGAATGCTGAAGGACTGGCAATGGGGAGCTGAGCCCTGGTATGGTTCACTGTGCTGGTTGGTTAATGTCTCCTCTGGCTGCAGAGATCCCATCTGGGGTAAACAGAGGAGATGTCAGTTTTTAGAAAAGAGGCACTTGTCGCTCAGGATTGATTTTTAAAGGACAGATTGTGCCTCATATTTTAACCTCATTTTTATTGTATTTATTTATTGGACATTTTAACCTCCACAATCACAGGATTTTAAGTATTATTTATTTACAAGCTAGTTGGAGTGCTGTACTTTTTAATTTTTTTTTTTTTTTGTAAATAAAAGCACTTCAACGCTCTGCACCAACCACATGTTGATTGTGTGTGTCCTCAATTACCTGTTTGATCCTCGGGTATGTGATCAATGGTTCCACGTTCAAGAGGCTCCTGGAACGAACAATGGATTGTGGAGCCAACCTGGACCGTCACAGATGGACGCATCACAGAGTTATTATAAGGAGGCAGGGGTTTTCAAACATCTTCAAAATATGACTACTTTTCACATGTGACTATATGAAAAAATTAAAGCCTGTTTTCCTTTGGAATTCAGTAATATATGCTGCAATGTGCAGACTCACACAGACATTGATGGGCCAACAGTGCTAACTGAAAAACTGGACACAAGTTTGCACATTAAATTATGTATAGGCTAAATAAATAAGAATACTTCATACCTTTGCATGCTTTGAAAAAGATATTACAAAACATTATTTAGATGAAATATGTATTGTACATTATTGGTAATAATTTGATTTTTAATGTATTTTGGGAAAATTAGTTAAATCCTTAAAGTGCATAATAAATTCTATCTTATGATAAGATAAAGAATGCCAAATAGTAGCAAACCTGTTTCATTCATAATGGATATTTAAAGAAAGCAACATTTCTCTCCAGGTCATGGCATGAGCCCATCCATCAACTTCAATGAACTTTAACAATTTACTTTTCTTTTAACAACTTAATTGTAGATATAAGTGTTGTGGTAAGCCACCATTATGACTACTCCAATACCAGAAGCTTTCTCTGCCTTTTTCAGGTTTAGGGGTAATATTCAATATTTGATACACCTTTTAGCCGGGCCACCAGAACTATGAAGAGATCTGTATAACTTATGCAATTGAGAAAAGTCCACATAAATTCACTTTTGCTTCCTCTATTTGAGGTTTGGATGTGACAATAGACTGTTTTTCAACATATACCTCAGGCATGATACAACACTTTTTGAAATTCTTAGCAGTAATTAGTTTGTTTCCAAGTAAACCATACTAGTAGGAGTATGTGTTTTGGTTACGACCTTCTTCTGTCTTTGACTTTCAGTATTGCCTTACCTTTTTGGTTCTGGTTACTTGGTTGTGTTTTTCCCTCATGGTAGTTTGATCCCCTGCTTGCACTGACCATGTCTCTTTACTGCTTTTACATTACATTACATTTGCTTATTTGGCTGAAATCTTTATCCAAGGCGACTTACAACATTTATGATACAATTGGTTACATTTCTTTTGGTTTTCCAATTGAAGGATAGGCAGGTCAAGTGACTTGCTGATGGTCACACAGTGTCAGTAGCTGGATTTGAACTCATAACCTCAGAGTTTGAAGTCCAAAGCCTTAACCACTACACCACACTGTCTGTCTACTGCTTCTGCTTAATCATCTCCCAATTTACTGATGCTCACAATAATGCTCAAACACTTGCATCCCCAGTATTCCTTTTTTTGTTTAGCGTTTATCTCTTTTTTAATGAATAAAATGTACCTAATGCAATGGGTGCAATCATTTAGCCTTGCCTTGCTACTAATTATAAAGAAAGTGGGTTACATGTATTTTGCTGTAACTGGCATCCTTTGTGCCTCACGTGGACAGGTCCAGGAAGCCATTGGTAAGGGGTTCAAAATGCCTGTGTGGGGGGGGTTGTCATTCCATGATATGAATTTGGTTATTATGGCAGATGTTTCTTTGAGTTTTCTGGAATTAGTGGAACTGTCTGGCAAGATTAGATTAGTACTGATAATTTAGCTATCATAGTTGAATTTTTAATTAGAAAAACAAATTATTGAATAAAAATATATTGTAGAACTGTCAGTTATTTTTACTTTATTAGAGTTGTTTTTCACTCTAGTATTTTTAATATTTGCCTGTCAACTTTAAATGTTCAATTTTCAATTAATTTATTGTGATGAGTCAGGTTATCTGAACTAAACTGTCATGGAGCCACACCAATAAAGTACAATACTTGTCTTTATGTATATCCATGAAGATGTAAATAAAGCTGTATACCTTTAAAAAATATGAGGTGGTGCTTTTGTAAAGAAAGATATTACAGAGAAAAAAGAGGAAATGCTGAACAATGAGTTGATTACTTGTGTAAAATAAGTCAAGAGAGCATTCAAAAATTTGCTTGTTTACTGTCATACTGATGCAACAATATTTTCATTTTTGTATAATGAAATATGTGTTTTAATTTTATAACCTAATAGGTTTACTGCAAAACTGACTTAATCATCTTGAGTGCTTTGCTTTTTAATGCCAAACTTTACGTTAAATTAAACTAGTACTTCATTAAGCCAATAAACCCTTGCTTTCTGAGTTCACATCTTCAGTTCAGGGTTGCAGGGTGGTGGAGCCTCACCAAGCAGTATTGGTGCAAGGCAAAGCAAGACACATTCACACAAATTGGGCCAGGGTGGATTCACCATTAAACCTAATCTGTGTGTTATTGGAAGGAAACTGGCATAACCTAAAACAGACATGCATGATATTGGGAGAAACTACAAACTCTAGAAATGCAGTGTTTGAGCCAGGATTTTAAACCAGACCTGTGGAGCTAAGAGACAATGCTACTCATTCTTGTGGCATAGTACTGTAACCCCTGTAATGTTGCCAACAAAAGCTCTATATAAATGTTGTGCATACAGAAATATATGAACTAAGTTTGTTAGCTGTACTGCTTGCTAGAGGACAGAATTATAAATCTAAAGACATTACTTATTTCACCAAATAGTATAACTAACCTTGGATGGGTGTACCAAGTCATTCGAGGACACACACATACACTTTTACACTCTTCATTAGAATTGCCAATTAATCTAAACTGCAGATATTTGGGGAGAGGAGGATTTGTCACTGGTTTATGTTTAAATTGGGAATGATTCACATTTTGACAATTATTGTTTGAATTATTCACTTTGTAATAAGATTATTCATGTTTGTTTTATTTGGTTTATATTAGATTTTTTCTTTTATACACAACATATTGATTATTGTATTGTGTGAATTCTGACTTTATTCTTTTAAGTGGTATTTTCATTTAATTGGTTAATTAATGGGTTAATTTTTTATTTATTCCAGATAAAGTTAGTTGAGGGCAGTAAATAACAGCTGAGCAGGAAGACAAGGGAAGATAATAAGGCCAGGCTGTATGAGTGGGAAGGATACAGAAAGAAAAGGTTTTGTAATGTTGTTTATAGCTTTCAATTTAATGTTTTTTTATGATTTTATGTTTTAATTGAACACAACAACCTTGGGGACTTAAACTGAGTTTTTATTTTTAACTGAGAAAAGGACTTTGGCTGGCAAGGTGAGCTGCAAAGGGTGGACCCTGGTGTATTAGAAATCCAAGAGGCTTGGAATCTTTATACAACACACAAGGTGAAATGTGGAGGAGAGAAAAGAAGTAGGTTGGAAGGGAATTGGAGAGAAACCTGACTGGCAGCTTCTTTTTGTAATGCACATAGTAATAAAGTGCAGTGCATTTTTCATTCCAACAGATAAAAAATCAGAAACATTAATACACAGGCATTTGTCCTGGTGGATCATTTATCAAATCAAATCAAATCAAAATCAAAATCTTTATTGTCATTGTAGCAATGAGACATTGTACAACGAAATTTTAGGTGCAATTTTCCAGTGCAAAAAAAACCAAAAAAAAAACGCAATTACTCAAGTTAAAACTAAAATAAAAAGGGAATAAAATAAGTACCAAAATAGTCCATAACAGCAGAACAATGTTTTCCACTCATACATACATCATATTGCACTTGTCCCTTATCCAATGTTAACTTAGAACTGTATTGTAAACATGAGAGTATATTATATTGTAAACATGAAGGTGCACTAGGTCAGATTGACCACTTAGCAGCATTTGGCATGGTGACGGCTGAAGGGTAGAAACTGTTTCTCAGTCTATTTGTCGTAGTCTTTATAGATCTGAAACATCTGCCTGAAGGCAGCCGTTCAAACAATGCATGTCCTGGGTGTGATGGGTCCTGAAGAATTTTCATGACGTTCCTGAGGCAACAGGAACTATGTAGTTCTTCTAGTGAGGGGAGAGGACAGCCAACTATCCGCTGGGCGACCTTAATGACCCTGTGGAGCTCTTTCTTCTGTGCTACTGTGCAGCTGGAGAACCACGCACAGAGCCAGTAGACCAGGATGCTCTCTACTGTGCAGCGGTAAAAGGACACCAGCAGTTTCTCAGGGATGATGTTCTTTCTGAGCACCCTCAGGAAGTAGAGTCTCTTTTGGGCCTTCTTCACTACCTCAGCAGTGTGTGTTCCCCAGGTCAGGTCCTCCCTAATGGTGACTCCCAAGAAGTGGAAGTCTGAGACCCTCTCCATACAGTCCCCATTGATAAGTGGCAGGATGCTGTTTGCCTTCTTCCTGAAGTCCATGATGAGCTCCTTGGTCTTGGCTATATTTAGGAGCAAGTTGTTATTCCTACACCACATTTCCAGCCACTCCACCTCATCCCTGTAGGCGGACTCATCCCCCCCAGAGATGAGCCCTACTACCGTGGTATCATCAGCGAACTTAACAATGGTATTATATGAATGACCAAAGAAGTAATAAAGCCCAGTATTTTCACATTTTCACACCTTCTTTGTTATTTTTTTTCCCAAAAAGTGCTGTAAGTCTTTTCTTTCTATGTATTTTGTAAAAATAGCAAGTACCAAGATGGCGCCGACTGTTGAGGCACGCTGTCAGCCGCTCTGGCTTTTTTGTTTCTCGTTAGTCCTGCTTTTTTCTCGGCTTACTTGCTCCTGTGATACTCTTCCTGACTCGATTATTTGTTATGATTGCTTCACCCTTCTGGCTTTTCGAACGAGTGCGGGGTTTCTCGACATTTGACTCCGGAGTTCAGTCAAACCTTTGGCCGACTGTTTGAGGAAGTCCCAGCCTTCCTCATCACTGTCCACAGCTTGGCTGGTCGCCGATGGAAACGCCGCCGCCGGGGGAAGCGTGGAGGCACCAGGGCTCGGCTCTGAGCCTCCCGGATCCTCTCTAGGAACAACTCTCCTGGCTCCCAACATGAGTCAATGCTCCCGGAATGCCTCTTGCCCTCGGATGCTCTGGTACACCTCCCTGCCACGCTCCGTCACCGCCGCCGGGGGGTGAACTTTAACAACCTACGCCGCATCACGACAATGTCAGCCGCCATGGCTGGTGCGTCTTTGTTAACGTCGTCCCAGCCGGTTCGTTAAATAAATGCCAGATCGGTCGTGAACAAAACTTTTTTCTTTCCAATGGCCTGGATTTTTTATGTACTGCTGAAACCTGGATTTTACCGGGCGAGACGCTCTCACTCACTGAAGTTTTGCCCCCGGGACGTTCCTTTATCAACACGCCGAGAGCGCAGCGCTGCGGCGGGGGCTTATTGACCTTATTTAAATCTGATTTTATCTGCAACCGCCCTTCCCTTCCGCTTTCATTTTCCCCTTCAACTTTTGAGCTCAGTATGTTTGAACTTGTCTGTTCTCCACCGCTGCTGTGCACACTCATCTATCGCCCCTCAAAATATAATAAGGACTTTTAAGACGAATTTGCAGCTTTTTTGGCTGATATTACCTGCAGATATGATCGCTTCCTTTGTTTGGGTGATTTTAATATCCATGTTTGCTGTCCCGTTAAACCTCTAGCAAAAGACTTTCTGGACATTATTGACTCCTTTGGTCTTTCTCAACTAGTGAATGGACCAACACATGGACAGGCTCACACACTGGACCTGGTTCTTTCTCGCGGTCTCAGAATCAGTGACTTGGACATTCTGCCTCCCAGTTTTTCTGATCAGTCACCTGTTCTGTTTAATTTGGATTTGGTCTCTCCTGAGCATGGTAAATCCACCACTACCCATCCCTTCCGTGTCATTTCCCCTTCTGCTGCTGAAGATTTTGCAACTGCTTTTTCATCAATCTCCACATCATGTAAATCCACGGATGCTGATGTTTTATTGCAAACCTTCTATACTTCCTGCTGTTCTGTGACGGATGTTGTAGCCCCACTCAAACGGAAACAATCCAAAGTCAAGCATGACTCATGGCTAAATGAACAAACTCGCTCCATCAGGCAAAACTGTAGGTGGCTAGAACGTAAATGGAGGAAAGATGGTCTCACTGTTACCTTTGACTGCATGAGAGACATGTGGTCTCAATACCAGAGAGCAGTCAGAGGTGCAAGGAACCGTTTTTTCACTCACGTCATCTCAAAAAATTCTGGCAATCAACGTGTCTTATACAAAACACTGAATGCTGTCCTCTCTCCAGCTGCAACTGTTTTCTCTTCTCCCTCCAATGCTCTTTGTAATAAGATCCTTACGTTTTTTCTGGATAAGGTCACGAACATTAGATCCCAGATCTCCATTTCTTCTTCTGGCTCTGTTGATTTAGTCGTTCCTGTACACGGCTCCCTCACCAGCTTTGAACCCATTTCACTCCCCCATCTGGAAAAAATCGTCGCCTCAATGAAGCCTTCGGGCTCTCCGGACGATGTGGTGCCGTCCAGACTGCTGAAAGATGTCTTTCCTGTGATTCGATATGATGTCTTAAAGATCATAACTAGTAGTCTATCTTTGGCTATAGTTCCTCGTGCTTTCAAACACGCAGTTGTACATCCAATCGTGAAAAAACCTGATCTTGACCCTGCCATTTTCTCCAATCTTCGTCCAATTTCCAAACTACCTTTCCTGTCAAAATTACTCGAAAAAGTAGTTTATGAGCAATTAATTCATCACCTACAGGACCATCTGGTAATGGACCTTTTCAGTCAGGCTTTAGGCCCCAACACAGCACAGAAACCGCGCATTTACGTGTCCTAAATGATGTCCTTTTGGCATTGGACTCAGGACTCTACGTGATTATGGTTCTTCTCGATTTATCTGCTGCCTTCGACACAATCGACCACGACATCATGATCTCCCGACTCGAATCCTGGGCTGGTGTATCTGGCTTAGCCCTCGACTGGTTCAGGTCATATTTCTGCAACAGGACTCAGAGTCATGCTAGACGATTTTTCGTCTGAATCAGTCCCACTCCCATTGGGGCCACTACTTTTTTCAATTTACATCCTGCCTTTAGGTGCAATTTTTAGAAAACATGCAATCTCGTATCACGTATATGCTGATGACTGCCAAATTTATTTCTCCTCAAGTCAACTGACTCCACTAAACCTCTTCTCGACTGCTTATCTGACATTAAGGACTGGCTGGCTGGAAACTTCCTTCACCTGAATGATTCAAAAACTGAGGTCATTGTTTTTAGTCCTGACCGCAAACAGACCCTACCCCATGGCCTCGACTTTCTTCCCATTCCAGTAACTGTCTGTTTCCAATCTTGGAATCAAAATGGATATGGTCCTGAAAATGGATGCTCAAGTCAACAGCACAGTAAAATCCTGCTTTTTCCATCTCTGGCGAATTGCCAAACTCAAACCAATTCTGTCTTACCACCTCCTGGAATCAGTAATCCATGCATTCATTACGTCCCGGCTCGACTATTCTAATTCCTGCTTATATGGTATTAGTAAAGCCACTCTTTCGAGACTCCAATTGGTTCAAAATGCAGCTGCAAGGCTTTTAACTGGAAGCAGCAGAAGCCAACACATTACACCGATTTTAAAAACCCTACACTGGCTGCCGGTTAGATTCAGAATTGATTTTAAGATACTCCTCTTAACCTATAAGGCACTAAATGGTCTAGTCCCTGCCTATTTGAGTGTCTTGCTCCATCGTCACAATCCCCCTCGTGTTCTTAGATCCGCAGATCAGCTGCTCCTAACCGTTCCCAAGGCACGTTTTAAAGTTCGTGGTGAAAGGGCTTTTTCCGTCTGTGCACCTAGGCTCTGGAACTCCTTACCTTTAGTGGTTAGGCAAGCCGCTTCAGTCGCCACATTCAAATCAC
Source organism: Erpetoichthys calabaricus (assembly GCF_900747795.2). Taxonomy (NCBI): domain Eukaryota; kingdom Metazoa; phylum Chordata; class Cladistia; order Polypteriformes; family Polypteridae; genus Erpetoichthys; species Erpetoichthys calabaricus. Next base: position 66,967,272 of record NC_041394.2, read on the forward strand.
ACCTAAAAACGCACTTCTTCACATTGGCTTTTAATTCTTAACCTGTCTTATTTCCACTTGCTTTTTGCTATTCCTCTGTTTTATTGGGTCCCTTGACCTGTTTTTTAGTGTCTCTGTTTTAATTCTCTCTTAATATTTGTTTTTAATATTTTGCTTTTAGTCTTGCTTGTTTTAACTGTACAGCGCTTCAGTCAGTTGTAATGCTGTGTTTTTAAGCGCTTAACAAATAAAAATGGTATGGTATGGTATTTTTGTGGAAAAAACTTATCTCCATCTTCAAAGAAGGCCATCACAGAGTCCAGACACTTTATTTGCACCAAGTTATGCACAAATGTCTCGGTCAATAGAGTGAGTAATCAAACAGTTCATCTGCTTTTATACTTTTTCCTGTTTACATCACCTTATCTAATACTGTACATCATCTGACTCAATGTGCAAAACTCTATAGGGTGGTACAGATCTAACTATGCAACTTTTAATGCGATGCAATGCAATAATTGTATAATTAGATCTGGACCACCCTGTATTACTTCCTCCAGTCAACTAATGCCACCAGTAATGTCTGTTTCATGTCATTTCTCCCATTATTCCAAAGTTAGTTAAGAGGGATGTTTTATGGATTGACCTATTGATCTTTGCACAGCATCACAGGACGAGTGTTTGGACTTTCTCATCAGTTTATCCCTGCTTGCTGGAGGGGTGTTTATTACCCATTTACTTCATTCTAACCTTAGACAAAATATGGTGGTATCTTCTTTAAAATGGGGCAGAGACCTCTTGTGCTTTCCACTTTAAGTTGCATTTAGTTAACCTTGAATTACACTCGATCCTTTTCCTTGTGTTTAATGATTCATTCTGTTATAGCTTTAGATAGATAGATACTTTATACAGTGTATGTATGTGTGTATATCATATATATATATATATATATATATATATATATATATATATATATATATATATATATATGAGGGGGGACCCAAAAATAACAAGGAATTAAAAAAAAAAACATACTTTTTGAACATTTCCAAAATTTGTTTACCCTCAAAATACTCCCTCTCAGACAAAATACACTTGTCCCACCAATTTTTCCATTATTCAAAGCTGTTCTGAAATTCTTGCAAAGTGATAGCCTTCAGTACCTCCGTGGTTTGCTTCTTGACCTCCTCTACATCCTGAAAATGCTTTCCTTTAAGGTCCCTCTTCATTCCTGGAAATAAGAAAAAAATCGCTGGGTGCAAAGTTCATGGAATTTTGAGGGGGAGGGGGCAGGACCATTGTCATATAAGTTTTCATGAGAAACTGACACACACTCAGTGCTGTGTGGGTGGGAGCGTTATTGAGATGCAGAACCCACTCGCCTGATCGCCACAATTTGGGTCGTTTTCTCCGCACTGCATCACGCAATCACTTGAGCACTTTAAGGTAAAAACCCTTTCCTGGCTCAAAGCTTCTTCTTTGAAGACCTCTCGAAGCATTGTGGCAGCATCTGCTGCTGTTGTCCCTAAAAAGAAACAGAGCTAACACGTTATTCTTTCAAGTCTGCCATCACAAAATTGAAGAAGATGGTAACAGAGGCTCAAGAAAAAAAATTACACTGACTTTACAGATCTTTCCCCAAAGATGCAGCTTGGCCAAATGATGCAGAGGGTAATCTAGTACACGCACCTAGCTGGCAAATGTTGGAACTAACACCCCTCCAGCCTCCAGAAAAATTCTTATTTTTGGGTCCCCCCTTTTATATATATATATACATATTTATTAAGTGGTGGACACCCAGGGTCCTTACCTGGCAGGGATGCCTTATTAAAGGATGGACCAGGGAAGATGGCATTATCTCCCCTGGAGCACTAAATGGCAGCCCGCCTAGGTTGCAGCAGTGCCTCAGATACCCACAGGTGCTCCATTGGAGTTGGAGTTCAGCACACCCCTGTTGGGCTCCATGAGTTCTGTCAAGGGGTGCTGCGGGGACTGCAGAGCCCTACTTTGTTGGGCTTCCGCTTCACTGGGAAGTGCTTCTGGACCATGCTAACAGGCCACCAAAATTTCTTCCGGATGCAGCTTAAAAGAAGTCAGCTGCCTTCATTCAGGGAGCAGGAAGAAGGGGGATGAAACTTGCTGGAGGAGTGGAGGAGGAAAGACAGAGACAGGAAGCCAAAGAAAGAAGGCAAAGAAAGTGACACAAAGTTTGTTTGTGTCAGATTTGGGGAGCTGTCATATGTGTGTGCATTGGGAGCAGCTTAAAGGCTCAGATAACAGTAGTTTCCCATCGGAACACCAGAGGGCGCTGTTAACTGATACCTTTCCTTCCTCTCTCTACAGACCGGAAGAGTGACAGCTTTTAAACCTGTGATGTCACTTCCGATGTCCACTTGCCTGGACTCACCCCTTCCTGCCAGGAGTCCTTAAATCCATAAATCCAGAAACACTGCCATCTTGAAATCAGTCTCTTCGCAGACTCGCTTTGACACAACATTTATTTTTGATTTTGATGCGTTTATAACCAATTTTATTTATATGATATGGAGTTGGCCTTCGGGTGCCCCAAATTGTAATGATTGGGTGTCTTTTACAGTGGTGCAATTAGCAGGATTTTTTTAACCTTGCTGGAAAATGGAGGAACATAAGAACATGACCAGAATACACACCGGGCATTAAAACACTCTAACAGGAACGACCGTTGGAACTGTCCCAGGTATTACTTCCATTATACCCTGATGACAACTTGTCGATTTTTTTTGTAGTGTTCAAATGCACCGTTACCCATCATCACTAGGAGTGTGCAGAGTACGCACCATACTGGCGCTGCTTTTGAGGGGACCAGAACTGCAGGCTTAAGATGCTGCTGAGGTATGGCATAAGCCCGGACCAGCAGGCAACAGCATATCAGGAGTGGAGTTTTGAACCTGAGTGGCCAACCCGCTCCCAAGCTGAATTATGGGGCAGAGTTGAGCGCTGGCTGAGCCAAGAGGACAACAGTCCCAAAAAGAACGACCTCCCTGATTTTCTTGCCCAGCCAAACCATAGGCAAGACATTAAAAATCTCTCATTGCAACCCTTGAGTGACACCATGCAGCCTCGCAACTTGAGGGTTCAGAAAAGCCTGCTGATGGACAAAAATCTCAGAGTACATCATCATCTCTAAGCCTACCCGCCACAAGATGGAGCCAGCGGTCAGATCACAGGTCTACAAGTGCGGGGAGGTGGGCCAAACCATTCCCTTCTACCCCTGTTTTGATGAGTCGAGGAGAAAGGTACTGTTTTATGGCCAGCCCTCTGTCACTTCCTTTCACCAAGGTGGTTGTAGTAAAAGGGCAAAAGGTCACTGCACTTATTGATTCTGGCAGTAACATATCAATTGTTGCCCACTGTTATGTGCTCCCACAACAATAGGAATCCGGAGTGACCAGTCTGACCTGCATACACGGGGAAACTCAATATTACAGATGTGCCTTTTGTGTCATAACAAACCGCGGAGTAACCTGAAAACTTAAGAGTGGTTGTTATCTTATCTGGTGATAATTGGGCTGGAGAGTTACCCTTAGTGATTTTAATCTTAATTTGTGGATATATTTCTTGGCCAGCAACATGAATTCCAAATTACAACATTCAGTAACGCGGTAGTAATTTTTATTTTAAAGTTAATTTGTAAAAATTTGTAATGCTGCTAATTGATAATTCAAAATAATGATTCAGAAGAAATGCTAACAGCAGCTTGGTAGAAAATATAAACTGCAAAAATAGTATTTTGAGATGCTTTCTTGAAAGTTATGTGTCAGGATCATGCCACAGCTCCAACCATGATTTTTGTTCTGTTTATTTTCATTAATTGTATCATGTTTCTATGTTATTTGTTTTAATCGGTTCCTCTACTCATTAGATTCAAGATTATCTGCTGTGAGAATTATTCTAATAAAGAACAAAGCGTTCACAAAAACAAAGTGTTGGGGACCGTCCCCGTATATTATCCTGCAGACAAAGTAGCAAATAAATGATCAAAAAGAACCAAATAGGTAACATTTGACAATGTTTATGTCACAAAATGGCGTTTATATACAGTGTTGTATTATGGGAATAGGAAATGGTTGGCAGGAGGTGACGTTGTAACAGGAAGTGGAAACAACGTCGTTTTGATGAAAACCGGAAGTGATGTCTTTTGGAAGCGTCGGAAGTGATGTCAGCTCGTGTGACCGGAAGTGACGTCGTGGTGGCCATTTTGGAACCCGGACATGTTGGTATTTATTTTTCCTCGGTTTTTCTGTGGAGAGAAGAGTACCGGTAAGTACCACGTGACAACCCTTCATCTTGCGATGTTTCACTCACCTTTAGGCTTTTTGACTGCCTCCTAATCGCACGTGTGTGACACTGCCTATCCTCCTAGTTTTGTATCATCTGTAAAATTAACCAGCTTTTCAACAAGCATTCAAAACCAACACTCTGTTGTATATCGATGAACAGGCTCCACACACACATCAAAGTTTGTAAGGCTTCATTTTAAAAAAACATTACTATAGTCCTCTGCTGCTGAATTTTTTGCTATCAATGATGTTTCTTTAAAGTGAAGCTGTAAGTGTTGTCAATGCTACCACTTCCGTTCCAATGGATGTTAGTAACCTGAATTTGTATGAATGTTGGAATTGGCATTGAAAAATGTCTCTTAATAGGAAATTGGCAGAAATGCATAATACTTTATTACAGTATTTTACAGAAAAATGTTTTGAACTTACTAATAAAATGTCAAGTTAAATAATATTACTGTACTTTGAATCACAACACCTACAATTTAAACTAATTTGAACCATGGGTATGTATAGTATGTTGAACTTAAGCTTATGCGTATTTTGCTAATGATAAAGTACATTTAGGAGTTGGACTTGACATGATGATGGCATACAAATCCACCACTAACTGACAATTATGAGACACACTGTATTTCTGCTGAGGAATTATTCAAAGTATTTCTTCACTATCTCAGTGGCTACAATTTAAGGCAGGGTTCCCAACTCTGGTCCTGGAGGACCACCGTGGCTACAGGTTATCGTTCTAACCCTTTTCATAATTAGTGACCTGTTTTTGTTGCTACTTAACTTCTTTTGAATTAATTTTAGTTGACTTGTTTACAGATTTGTTCTCATGAATTTCTTCCTTGTTTCTCTGAATTGCTTCATTTCTTCCTTAAATGGCACCCAAACAGAAATGAAATGTGAAGTGAGTGAGCCAACAGAAGACCAACTAAGTTGGGGCCTCAGACTCCAACCAGTTGCTTAATTAGGCGCTGATTCTCATTAATTAAACCTGTTCTTTAATTCCATGGCTTGTTGCTGCTCTCATGGTGCAACAGCAGACATTTCTGAAATTTTTGATTTTCTCTTTTCTAAGAGAACTGTTCAAATGTTTTGGGGAACTGAGCAGATCAACATTCCTGAGACCTTCATCTTTCTTTAATTATCAGATATTATATGATGGACACAGTCTGCTGGTCATGTTTTCATTCATTTTTTATCTCATTATTTAGCGGCTAATTAAGGAAAAAGAAACAATTAAAGGGGTCGAAGTCTTCAAGAGCAAGTCAATTAAAATGAATTCAAAAAAAGTTAATTAACAGCAAAACCAGGTCACTAAAAAAAGGGTTAGAATGAAAACATGCAGCCACGGTGGTCCTCCAGGACCGGAGTTGGCGACCCCTGATCTAAGGCACCAAGACTGGAACACATACTTAAGACAGTGAGAATTACAAGCAGAGGGTGGTACTGATCAGGTAAATGACCTACCTGCAATTGAACTCATTGCACATCTGTGTACAAGATGTGAGTTAATTTTGGTGACAAGGGCACATGAAAGCACTTAATGATCGAAAATCACACACTCTTTACGGTACTGTATCATGCCAAAGTTAGTGTAAGCTGCTATGCATTCATTCACGTTAAAACTGCTTTGCTTTGAAAGTAAAAAAAATGGAACTCTCTAGATGATAAATGAATTGAAATTCCATTGAAAAGAAACATTTTGAGGTTTTACATGCTAATTTCTATCTTTGGAGTTGCAAGAACTTGAGACTCCTCTAACCAAAGATCCCCCTGCACTTTCCTTTTGAAAATTAATGTAATATTTTTAATATTTTTATTTTTTATTAAGTACTGTATTTTGTAGGTTTTTTTTTATTCTTAATTATTTTGATTACTTTCTTGCTTCTTATTTTCACCTCTAGATATTGGGCCCAAGAGTACGGGACTCACTCATTATACAGGTCATTTGTAAAGATCCTCTCTCTCTGAGGCACAGAGTTCCTTCCTCCTTAGGCTTGGTGCCCCTTCACTGAAACAATTCTTCCCTACTCTTTTCAGCTAAGAGTTATGTTTTTTTTTATGGTTAGTTCTGCAGTATTTGAGAGTTTCATTTGTATTTCATTCTGGGGGTTCTCCCTTTTTGGTTAAATTTTAAAGTCTTTCTGTGCTAGTTTTTCTGATTACTATTAGTAGTAGATGTTCATTTTTAGATTTTGCACATGATTCTGGGGTATTCCCCTTTGCATATCAGACTTCATTTTTGTTCTGAAGAGTTAGTCGCACAAGATTTAGATGTTTTAAACAGTTTTGGAGTTTGAGGAATCATTTTGCTTTTTAAAGTTTTTTGACTAAACGCAGTTTTGTTGTTCTTGAGTTTTGCTGTGTGTGTTTGACTTAAAAGTTTCTTTAGTTTTGTTTGTTTATATGAAAGAATGTGTTTATTTTTTCTTTTTTGCTTTTGCCTTGCCTTCAGTCTTAGCATCATGGCAATTAGCTTTTCTTGTATTTTTTCTTAAATTATGATTTTATCTTAACTAAAGAAAGCATAATACAGGATTATAAAATATCAACAGTCTTGCATGAGCCAAACTGACATCACTCTCCCATCTATTAAAGCACTCATATGTACATGAGAAATATTAATGGCCACAGAAGCATATAAATAACAAATCATGACTCTTCCTCTAGTTGTAATTAATAGGAAGGTCTGCTTATCACTCTGAAACCCTAAATGGAGTTACCAATAAAAATGAATGCCAAATGCAATAGGGTGTTTTCAGAGTCTATAACCTATATATATAATTCACTAAGGCAAGACAACCATGGAAAGCACGCCGGAAGGGGGCGTGGATTCACTAAGCCGCCGACAAGTAAGACATCCATGGCGCACGCAGGAAGGAGCCACGCCCACCAACTCTAAGACCATTGGATACGACGACAACTCGCAGAGCCACGCCCACCAACTGGGACGGAACAACACAGAAAAAACGGCATCATTTATATTCGTCTGTCGTAGAGGCCACATGCACCTCCGAGCCACGTTGACTGTTCATAGAGGTATGTTTCTCGCGGACGTGAATCGCCATATGCAGCGTGTAAAACGGTTTGCGAGGGGTATCCCATGGGATCCTTAAAATAGTCCTTTACAACTGAGGTTAAAACACAATGAAGTAAGCAGTCTTTAAAACCGAGTTTTCGGTTACGACGCACGACCGCGTGCACCATAGCAAACTGTTTTACACGCTACATACAGCAATTCGCATCCGCGACAAACATGCGTCTTCTTAGATGGTCCTGCAGGAACACAGAAGACGTTTCCCTGCCCACCAACCCTCCTTTTTCACCGGCCCGCGTCTACCCTCGCTCTCTAGGCATTTACACTGCCTGCCCATTTGCCCGGACGCAAAAACTCACCGACCACCCAGTTAGTCCCTTTCGTCTGTGCTAGGAGTTCACATGCACGTCTGAGCCACGTTGACTTTTAATTATTTTTTTCGGTTTCGACACCCGACCGCGTTCACCATGAAAAACCATGCGAAAGGAACAACGAAGCCCCGCCCAGAAACTCTGCCCCTCCTCCCACGTGCTCAGGAACGCACCTCAGACCACTGCCCGCCAACTCAAACAGCTTATCAAACACATACTTACTCGCTTTGGTCTGTGCTGCGGTCCAAATCCAGTTGTGAGCCACGTTGACTATTCTTTTGCCCTCCATGGCTACCGCTTCAAAAGTATTTCATGGAAATACACGCTATAGAACACTACGACAAACTCAACACAGAACAGAAACACACTGTTGAAACTGTTTTACACGCTGCATATAACAATTCCCATCCCCAATGCTTCTTCTTCGATGGTCCTGCAGGAACATGAAAAAGCTTTGTGTACAAAACCCTGATTCATACCATCAGAGCTAGGGGAGACATTGCTACAACTGTAGCATCTACAAGAATAGCTGCAACATTATTACCGGGAGGACGAACTGCCCATTCTGTTTTTAAAATACCGTTAAAGCTCACTACTACTTCCACATGCAACATCAAACCTTCCTCACCACATGCTCAACATCTTCTACAATCCAAAGTTATTATATGGGACGAGGCGCCAATGACACACATATACGCATTCCAGGCAGTTGACAGGTTATTACGTGACCTCACGGGTGACACGCAGCCTTTTGGAGGCAAAACAATACTATTGGGTGGAGATTTCCGACAAATTCTCCCCGTCATTATGCGTAGCTCCCGCGCGCTTACTGTCGCCAGTTGCATTAACAAGCACCCTTTGTGGCGTCACATGCATGTTCTTACACTGACAACAAATATGAGAGCTCTTACTGAAGAACAACATTTCGCACAATGGCTCCTTGATGTTGGGGATGGGATGACATTGCCTTCACATTGTTTTCCTTTAATTTCTGATCCCGTTCAACAACTGTATGGCGACATCGACTTCTCAACTGTCACTCTGGAACAACTCAGCACGCGAGCTATATTAAGCGTCACCAACAAAGACTCGCTATACCTTAATGAAGAAGTGCTAAAACTTATCCCTAACAATAAGGTGACTTTCACGAGCGTGGACTCCATCGTCACAGATAATCCTGCAGATCAACTTTTATTCCCCGAGGAATTTCTTAATAGTCTTACTCCTACTGGCATGCCTCCACATAAACTCAAAATTAAAAATGGATCCGTCATCATGCTTCTCAGAAACCTCCTGCCTGCAAAAGGTCTTTGTAATGGCACTAGACTGTCTGTTAGCACCATTCACCGTAATGTACTGCAGTGTAAAACTATCACATCTGCAACCTCACAAACTGTCCTTATTCCCCGGATATGCCTGACCCCGTCAGATTCAAATTTGCCTTTTACTTTTACCCAAAGACAATTTCCTGTTCGATTGGCATTTGTGATGACAATTAATAAGGCACAAGGACAAACTTTCAAAAAGATATGCCTGTATCTGCCAAAACCAGTCTTCACTCACAGACAATTATATGTTGCTCTCTCCAGAGTTCCATCTTTCAATTCACTTTCTGTTGTATCCTCAAACCCTCCCTTTTTAGACAACTGTGTCTTTCCAGAAGTGTTCAACCATCAATAAATAATTATGCGGCGTTTGTTATGCCGCGGGTTCACTATTGTGTTGTATTTTCCTCTCTCCAGAGTTCCATCTTTTCATTCACTTACTGTTGTATTCTCACACCAACCCGTTTTAGACAACCGTGTCTTTCCAGAAGTGTTTACCATTCAATAAATAATTACGCATGACATTGACCGTGTGTCTACCCGACGCAGAGAGGCGTGGGTAAGCCGTTGAACCCCATTCCGGCTGCAAACCATGCAATTCCCTCTAAGTGCGACTCATACGCTCCCACTGATTACGTCCCTACCCTTTGTACACACCCCCCTCCCACCTCGCTACTACCGTAGTCAGGTGTCTTGGTAGATTATATATAGAAAAGCACCCAAAACCGCACAGAACAATGAAAAGTCTACGTGAGTCACAGGTGTATCTGGACTGTGCAAAAACGACAACGACTCAAGTGACGAGTTGGATGTGGGCACATGACCTGGCAGTGCATACTGAACAAAACATCAGCACACTAGCATGACGGAGAGACCGGAATGGGCGTCCTTCTCCTCTCCTCCCGTTCCTTTCTCCGCGCCTGAGCGCCGTCCACCCCTATCCCTCAGTCTGGGAGTAGAAGCCGCGATGTCGGTCCGCCAGTTTTAAATCACGGACGATTGTGTGTTGGTTTGTTCCGTGCATTGTTACAATGTTTCTTTTCTTGCTGATTTATTACATTACCGATTTTTCAAATGTTAATTTTCTCCCTGTGCTTAAAAATCATTAAAAAACTGGCCTGATTATGCGGCGTATGGTACGCCGCAGGTTGGCTAGTGTACAATAATGCACAACCAGCACTGGGCCAGAAGACTGGAGGAAACCAAATAATACACCAATGTGTCTCAGTGTGAAATGGTACAAGGAAGAAATGGAGATTGGGATCAAGGAAGAGGGAAAAAACGCCTTGTTTGTTTGAATTCCCTGTCTGTTTTCCCAACTGTTATATTTATGCTATGAACAATGATGGATTCATATAAGTTTCTTTTAGTTTTTCTTGTATTTGAATTTTTTATTCATTTCCTTGTCTCTTTGCAGTTACCATATGGAAAGACACTTAGTAGTGAACAGCCAGTGGCTGATGCAGCAGAACTGAAAGACGTCTCTGATGGATCAAATGTTAAGAGACTAGATGGCTTGCATGGCAACATTCATGGGAAGCATCACTGTATGACTTCAGGTTGTTCAAGTTCCAAAAAAGGCAGACACCTCTTCACATAATGACTACACACCAGTAACCCACACAGTGTTGTACAGTATGTACTTGGGTATATTTTGAGAATGAGTATGAAATTTTCTGCCTACATTCACGTTTACTTCACTACATTTATATATTGCCACAGTTATTCCTGACCTGTTAAGACATTGTTCTCACAGTGCCTGCTGAATGGAGCACGGAATGCTTAAAAATGTTTGTTTAAATGAATTGTATTGTTTGTGTTACGAAAATTCACTTAGCAAAGGGGCTTTCAGAAATGGACTAGCTTCTTCTTAAACTGGGAAGAGCCTGTATGTTTCTAAAATAACATTAAGTCTAGGGCATCTAAAGTTCTACTGTCTACAAAAATACTTGGCAACAAATTCTATATGTCTATGGTTATCCGTGTAAAGAAAAACTTCCTAATGTTTGTGCAAAATTTACCCTTATTTCCAACTGTTTCCCTGTGTTTTTGCTGAACTCATTTTAAAGTAACAGTCTTGATCCACTGTAATAATTCCTTTCATAATTTTAAACACTTCAATCATATCTCCTCTTACTCTCCATTTGCTTAAACTGAAAAGTCTTAGCTCGTTTAACCTTTCCTCATAATTCATCCCCTGTAACCCTGGAATCAGCCTAGGTGCTCTTTTCTCGACTTTCCCTAGTGTTACTATGTCCTTTTTGTAGCCAGGAGACCAAAACTGTACACAGTACTCCAGACTGACTATAGCCAGTTTGTTATAAAAGCTTAAGCGTAAGACTTTGACTTGTACTCTGCACATCATCCTATATAACCTAACATTCTGTTAGCCTTCTTAATGGCTTCTGAATTCTATCTGGCAGTTGATAGTGAGGAGTCCACTATGACACCTAAATCCTTCTCAAAGATGTACTTTCAATTTTTAAACCCCCATTTTGTATTCAAATCTAATATTGTTATGTCCTAGGTGGAACAGTTTATGTTTACTTGCATTAAATTTAATCTGCCACAAATCTACCCAAGCATGTATGCTGTCCAAGTCCCTCTGTAATGACTCAATGGATTCCAGATTATCAGCCAGTCCCCCTAGCCTGGCATCATCTGCAGACTTAACCGAGCTTTCAACAAGTACTTAAACCTCAAATCTGTTGCATATCGATGACAAGGCTCTGCAAACACCTCCAGGTTTTCAAGGCTTTATTTAAATAAAGGCATTACTATAGTTCTCTGCTACAGACATTTCTAATATCAAAGATGCTCTTCTAAAGTGAAGCAGTAAGTGCTGCCAATGCTAGGCTGCTAAATATAATGTAAATTGGAATATAAATATTTACATTATAGCCTATAATTTTTTTTCCCACACATGTTTATAATACATTAGTGCTCATGCTTCATATATGACAAGTCTATAGGCAGGGAATTCTCTTCTACAGAGAAAGGTAAGGAAGACAAAGTGGGAGACTTACCAAAATGTGTGATTAATTATTAGCATTTCCAAAATTAAAGCTGGTAAGAATTGATTAGTTAACTTCAACTAATTAATTTCTCTTCTCCACACTACTAAATAGAACATTTAAACTTTAAACAGGTTGCGCCGTAAGATGGCTGCACCGACGAGAGCTCCGAGTCATCTCAGCAAAAAGTTATTACAGTATTTATTTTCTTACTACTCACTCTCTTTGTGCATACTACTTTATCACACTTTCAGTATGACCGGCAAACACTCTTGGAATTACGTTCATCAGCCAGTTTGGATTTTACAACAGTTTTTGATATCGCGGACACTGTACTGCCTCGAGTCTCTTCCTTACTTGCGCGACGCCGAAGGAAAACAAAGAGGGGGAAACGCGCCGGAGTTCTGTGCCGAACCCGACAGAAAAACAACAAGCCTCCTCTGCCTAGCATCCTGCTCGTTAACGTTCAGTCTCTGGACAACAAATTAGATGAGCTGCGCGCACGGATAAAGCACCAAAAAGACATCACGAACTGCTGCGTTTTGGCGTTCACAGAGACGTGGTTGGAGCCCAGCGTTACCCGACTGCGCACTCACACCAGATGGGTTCACAGTTTATCGGGGAGACAGAACGAAGGACTCGGGCAAGGGGAGGGGGTGTGTGCTTTATGGTTAACTCTTTGTGGGCTACAGATGTGTGTGTCTTAAAAACGCACTGCTCACCGGTTCTTGAGCTGCTGACCATTAAATTTAGACGCTTTTACCTCCCGAGGGAGTTCAGTTCAGTTCTCCTTTCAGTTGTTTACATCCCCCCAGAAGCTGATAAAGCTTCGGCTATGGATGAACTGTATGATGTTATCAGTGGACTAGAGAACGCTAACTTAGAAGTAGCATTTATTGTGTTGGGAGACTTTAACAGAGCAAACATGAAGAAAATTCTCCCAAAATACTATCAGCACATCTCTCCCCTCACATGTGGTGATGAAACACTGGATTATTGTTACACCTTACTCAAGGACTACTACAAACCCCTCCCTCGACCAGCTTTTGGAAAAGCAGATCATTGCTCTATACAGTATTGCTGCTGCCTGCATATAAACAAAGACTTAAACATGAAAAACCGTTTTACAGGGACATCTACAAATGGAACAGTGAGGCTGAGGGGGTCTTACAGGACTGCTTTGAAACAACTGATTGGCAGATGTTTGAGGATGCAGCTGATGGCACCATCAATAAATTCACAGACTCTGTCACAGGATATATTAGCAAGTGCATTGACGAAGTTGTCACTAAAACCGTCATTTGCATATATCCTAACCAGAAACCCTGGGTAAATGGGGAGATTCGGGCTAAGCTCAAGGTGCGGACCTCTGCCTTTGGCTCAGGGGACACTGATGCATACAAAGCAGCCAGCTACAACCTCCGGAGGTCCATCAAGAAGGGACAAAGTGGAGTCAAGCTATCACAGCTCTGACACCAAGCGCCTGTGGAATGGACTGTGCTGCATCACTGACTATAAAAAGAACGTCCCGGGGGAGGTACTGAGGAGCCCATGGCTGCTCCCCAGGAACATATGCAGCAGGGGCGTCCAGCCGCCCGTTACAATATATAGAGTATATATGACTCACTCACCAACAAAAACCACTCTGTGTAAGTGGTTGTGCCCTCTTTTAGCATATACAAGCAGGTATATTTAATTAAGGTATGATAGAGGTCTGAGGGGATTGTCTGGACTCTTTGTTTGATAACAAATGTTACAGTAATTTTGAGAAAATTGTTAAACTCTTGATGGGTACTGTAACTACAGTAGGCACATTGATACAATTTAAATAAAATGATCTATGGGTCAGGTTTAAAATGGGTAATTGTTGACGGAGTCAAGTTGTACACAGTTGTCTCTTTGTTATGTGTTGATAAATCAAGTTGATGCAAACAAATGCAAATTGATTTGTAGTCAAACAGATATCTACTTCACAGAGCATGACATATAGAGCTTGAAACAGATTATAGTCAACAAATTCTTGGAGTCTGTGAGTTAGTCGAGAGGTAAGAGAAAATATTATCTTTTAGAATTTTTTTTTAACATTTTGCTAAATTGATTCATTAGTGACTAGCTAAAGCAAAAACCAGTAGGAGTATTTAAATGTGGTACAATTACTGCTCTTAAAAGATAACGCTGAGCTTGTGGCTCACAAAATCAATTTGATTGCTTAGTGTTTGGAGAGGTGAGGGAGTTGAGTGCTGAAGGAAATTTTACAATAAACATTGCATAAAATAATATTATCAAAATTAAATTAAATTACTTAAATTAATTCAGAGTCAAGGGTGTAAGGCAGTAAACATCCATGGATGGAGACCTAGTCAGTTGCACTCCCATACTCTTATTCACATCAAGCCCATTTTGGAATTTCCAGTTAACATACAGTATGTCTTTGAGTGTATGGGAGAAAAACCTCAGAATCCAGCGTAAAATGCACAAAAACACAGGGAGAACATGCAAGCTACACAAAGACAATTATGTGGGGTTCAAACCCAGGGCACAGGACCTTCTCAATCTGCTTGCCTCACACTAGAGCTTGTGGATTCCTCTGTGTTATGTATGTTTTATATATTTATGTATTCTCATAGGAAGGTAAGTTATGCTGTTTATTCCAATAAATGTGTAGCTGTAACAGAAACATCATATATTAAGCACTCCGTATGGATTTGCCTTATCGTTATGATTTTACAAATCCAAACAGTGTAGTCCCCATATAATTATATTATTTTATGGCTACTGTATAATAAATTAACTACCTATACATATTATATGAGGTTTGATGATGTAGATCTTTTTGTTTTATCTGAAAAAAGCAATGCAAACATCATCTTGCATGAAAAAGTCTGAATGTTTTTCTTATGACATTCATTTGTTTACTTTATGAAACGTATGTATTTTTTAATCATCATATAGAGATGCTGGCTGTGACCCCAGGGCATCAGCATCTTACCCTATTGAGCTAAAAGGAACTCTCTCCATTTAGCTAAGCAAAGGGGGCTTCTGCTTTCAACTGCAACTAAATGGGTAATACTGTATATTATACAGAGGCACTGTTACTCTATCTCTGTATCTGAGATTTACTAGTCCTCACAACACTCTACCCTCCTTGAAGTTATCCCAGACAAGACACCAAATGTTTCGAAAGACCCAAGTTTGTGGCCCATCTCTCTATGTTAGGGAGCAAAATAAAGAGGGTTCAGTGCACCGAGTGATTTCTCGCTGGTTACAGAGCATTAGCTTATGTTAGTAGCAACCCTGACCAAAGAGTCAGTTTATCACAAAGCAAGCTGTCACACATACTGAAAACTACACATAAACCTGAACCTTGAGGCAACCCCACATTCATGAATTGAACTAACCAGGTATGTATCAATTATATTAAGTTTTTCCTTATGTAATTCTCCTGTGATTTTTTTTTTCAAATAATGCAACAATATAAAAGTATGAAATGCGGTTTCATTGTACTCTTTGTTTCTTACTCTTGCATTGCTTCTCATTTCCTAGTTGGATTAACACTTAAATGACAGCTCAATTTTGAGACATGTATTAGTTTTGATGCAATTCAGTTTCTTAGTAACAGTCTACAGTTACAGAAGTTGCATTTTCAGCAACTGCAAAATATTGGCCTTATCATAACACAGTCTGTAAAATCTTGGAGTTTAGTGATGTAACTGAAAACTGAAAAGTCTGTTGGCAATTTCATTGTGTAATTAATATTCTAACATAATAATATTTTAATTAGGTGGTTTACCTCTGTTTTGTCATATGCATTTGATTTAATGCAGTTTTATGAAACAAAGGATATCATAACATCTACAAATGTAGTATTACTAAAAATTACTATACAGTTGTTAAAAGATAAATTATAGTTTAGGTATCCCTTATAAACAGCTATTAACAATTTGCATGTTATAAAATATAAGCCTTTTTAACATAATATAAAAAATGACAGTAACATTTTGAGAGTCTTATTATTTGAAAAGATTATTATTTTTAATAACATAATTAATAAAATGTTTATGGACTGTTAATAGCTGGTTTATAATGGATGACTAAACTAAAGTGTGACCAAATTATTTTTTTCACAATCATATTATACACTAATTTGCTGCTGGAAATTCTGCTGTTAACCCTTTAAATTCAGCCTCACTTTTGTCCTTTTAAATGCCCATAACTTCATCAATCCTTCACTCAATATTCATGTTCTACCATTCAAAGTAAAGGCTGAACATTTCAATTTCAGAATTTAGGAGAATTAGTTATGTTATACAACAATCAGATAGCTGAATAAGTTGCAAAATTAAGTAATATATTTACAAAAAAATGCATTTTGAATATTATTATTGTTTTCATAGTTGTTCGAATAAGCTTCCAAACACTATAAAAGTGTCAGTGAATGTGTCACAAGCACCCAGAAAAAATGGTTATGAAATATCTACAATATATGTCTAGTTTTACTGTTTTGAAGCAGCACAAAAAGCAGGATTTTTATTCTGTGCTTGTACTGCTTTCAAATAAGTATACATAGAATAGTATCCATTATTGAAAACTCATTACCTTTGTATTACTGTGAAGGGCAGATCTTTCTCTGTCTGAGCACATATAGTTGGTAAAAAATTATACTATGCATCCAAATTATACCAATAGTTACAAGATTCAAAAATGTCTTTAAAAAATCCTGAAATATAAAAAGAAAAAAACATAGAAAGTGAAAAGTGATGTAGTTTGAAAGATTAAACATGCCACTCATTTAGTAGATAATTGTTTGCCCGTCATATTGTACACAGTTGAATCAGGACGTTCAAAAGGGGCTTGGGGGCAGGTATTGCAGTGATACAGAGATTCAGCCATCTTTGTGGGAAGAAAGAAAAACATTGCAGCGTTGTTTTGGGGTGTGTTTTTAATGCTTTTAATTGGAAAAACACTATTTTTTACTTACAATGAGGACATTAATATAATAATATAATTTGCATTATTGTTCGGTCCTGCTACCAGGTCCAAAACAATTGGGTTGAGTTTAAAGGGTTAAGTGAAGCAATTTTTATACATTTTAAAAATACAATGCCATTTTTTGAGTTTAAAATAAGGTCTACAGAGCACTGGTCGAATGTGAAAAAAACATTAAAACCGAATAAAAAGAATTTCAAAGCAACAACGGTTTTAATTTAAAAAAAATGCTTTTGAGGTGCATATGTTCCTGACAAAAAAGGAAATGGGAAGTAATAAATGTTATCAGAGATTCTTGCCAATATTCTTCCAGGGATAATTATATGTTTCTGTACTTGTCTGCTTATAGCAGCCTTCATGGGTGGAATTTTCATGTAAATAAAGAAGTAAAATATTAAAAATCTATGCATGTATCTGAACTGTTAAGAGTGATATTGCCTTTCTACTAAGCAACTTCTAAAATGCACACATCTGTTTACATGTTTCCAAATGTTATCCAGGTGTGTCATTGCATTAGAGCTAAATGTGAAGCAGGTGAAGAAAATGTTTTATAATATTAGCAACTAAAATAATGTTAACTAGCAAACCAAATAGTATAAAAATGAACAGGTTACATAGTATATATGGTGGCATGGTAGAGCAGGCATTAGAGTTACTGTTACATGGATTTAGCATCCAATTTTTGGATCACATGCTGTGTTATTGTGGAGTAAGTGGTACTCACAAAGTTCATTATGGATGAGCCTACTCGCTAAGCTTAACACTCACAGACACACACACACAAGAGTTATGCATGTACAATCACTTCTCAGTACTCCACAAAGGGACCCACTTCTCCTAGACACCAGAAGCTGGTAAATCTTGGTTTTTGCTACTTACCAACACTCCTTACTATGTTGATCACCATTGGAATTGTCCCTTCTCAGGGCTAACCCTGTGGGAAAGATCTAACCACACCAGGGACCTCATGTATAAACAGTGTGTATGTACAAAAATGTTACGTACGAACATTTCTACTCTGAAATCACGATGTATAAAACCTAAACTTGGCATAAAGCCACACACATTTTCACGGTAGCTCATACCCTGGCATTCACAAGTTCTCCCCTCGGTTTTGCAGACTGGCGGCACCCAGCATCAAAGCAGTGCTACTGTTCCAGTGTGGTTTCCCTTTCTTTTTTAGATCCACATCCCTGACGCGGCTTTATCATATACACTGAAATTAACCGCATAGTGTTTATTAGTTTAAGGCATCTGATTGTAATTAACCTGTAACAATATAATGGTCGACAGAATGGCCAAACTATTCCAAATGCCATAGCTGCTTTAGCGTTGTTACTCTCACTGCACCTTCTTCTTCTTCTTTCAGCTGCTCCCGTTAGGGGTTGACACAGCGGATCATCTTTTTCCATATTACTCCCACTGTATCTGAGTGGGGAATCACAGATCTACAGCAGCTGATTGGAAAGAGAATTATCGGTGTACACATGGCACTTGCTTCAAAGCCTTTTCTGTATGAACCTCACTGTTCAGAAACAGATTCATCCCAAGAACTATAAGCGCACTCAATCAGTCCATCAAGTGCTCCTTGTAGATCTGTTTGTACTTATAAGTGCAATCACCTCACTGAAAACTTGCACTACAGTTATAATATTGCACAACATGAGCCACTTTATAAAGCGCATATTTATATATGATGATGATATTTTAAGATGAAATGCAGCAAAATATATTTATTATATTATACAGATAAAACTTAATTTAAATAATCTATATTGTTCATAATTAAACATGTGAGGACACGGTGTCGCAGTGCTAGCAAGGAGCTGATATTGTTCCTGCCTCGCGCTGTATTCTTGCTGGGCTGGCGCGACACTGGAAGGATAGATGGATAGAATAATTAAACACGTACTACGAAGATATTTCAATGTTCCTTAAAAGTTTTGAAGAATCGGCGTTCTAAGCTTACAGATGGCTTAACGTCTATTACTGAGCTGATTGTGTGGCGATTGGGTATTTGGAGAAAGAAAAGTAAGGACAGGAATTGGGGGTTAGTACGTTTGAAAGAGACAGTACTGCTGCAATAAATTATTTCATCAAAGATCGAGCATGGCACAGCAAGCATCTTGCGTGAGACATGAACAATCTCTGCACCACCGTGTTCCCATGTTTAATAACATGCTTTAACCTTTCTTCCTATCATCATGAAAATTACATCACGTATACATCTCAGTATTTTAATTATTCAGAGGGCTGTAATATTACGAATGTAATGGATTCTGTGTCCTGTTGGAGGAAGAGAAAGCCCTGAAGCATGTAGTGATTCACACACATCGAGCATATAGAAGATCAAATACAAAACAAAGCATTTAACGTGCTACTTTAGTTACGATGGGATTTGAGAAACTAGTAAATTAAACGATTTTAAGATGAAGTTTATGATGTTCTACTTTAATGACAAAATAAACTACGTGATTAAAGTGGAAATTTCGAGATTAAAGTTGACATTTCATGCTTTATTCCCACTGTGTGCCTATTTTTTTTTCTCTGTACCCTATTAAGCTTTCATATGACACTCAGACAGTGGGCTACGACTCTCCTTTTCACGGCGACTTTGATATCTGACAACTTCTTTATTTCGGGCACTGTGCGACTTTGTGAACTTGAGCTTTCGAGTTTCTCCGACACACTATGTCACTCAATCAACTTTCTTTTGTTGTTTATACCACTGTTTAAACCAAAAAATACTTTGTTTTTCCTTGCCTCCACTTGGTATTCACTGAAATTCTTATATTTTCCCTTGTGCTTTTGCCATTGTTTTTTCACAGAAGGCTGAGCTTAAGGGTTATTTATATTGATTTGCATATTCAAAGAGGCATAATTCTGGGAGGAGTTGGGGCGGGACAGCAGGCACGTGCACAAGCGTTAATTTTCACGCTGACCAGGATTTATGTAGCGGAAGAACGTGGAAGTTGGTGTACGCATAGATTTATGCATCTGGATTTTTTTGTGCATAAGCACATTTCCGCTTTTGTCCGTACACCATGTTATAGTGTGAATTCTACACACAGCATTATACATGAGATCCAAGGTGTCCTGTATTTAACTTAACTGCCAAAGACATCCAAAGTATAGAAATTTAAAGCAAAGCAATATTTACTAAAATATAATGAGAGTAGTAATAGCAGCAAATAATATAAATGAAAATGAATAATAGCAAAGTCTGGATATAAAGATAAAAATACTCCCTCTGTTCCAAAGTCAAAAACTTAGGTAATATTTTTTGCAAGAAAGTTATGGATGCTGAAAAATACCTTTAAAGGAAACATCTGCACAGAAGAGAAAGAAGGGAGAAAGAGAGAAGCTTGTCTTTTGTGTGGCTTCTCTTGACTCACAAGTTAGACTGATAAATGGAGAGCATCTTCTATGTCCACGTGGATGGTCTCTCTCTCTCTCAGTGTTTTTGACGATAGATCCTTTATGTGAAATGATCCATGTGGGCTTACAGTCAGTTACGCATAGATAAATGGTTAGTACCTGTTCTGGTAATGGACATCTTCTCTCACAAGCTTTGATAATAAAAGTATGTGTAAAAATCTTTATCTTGTAATTTGTGTTTATCTGTCTGGTACCCAATTACCTTTAGGAATAGATACTCACATCTGGCATTTGAGTTGTAGGTTTTACAGTCATTTTAATCTAAGATTAAATATGAGATAGTGTTTTGTCTTGGTAGAGTCCTATTTGACTCTACTTTCCCCTTTGTATTTTTTATTGTGTAGACTTTATCAGAATGCCTCAAATCCCCTAGACTTATCACTGTTTATTGTACTTTATAACAACTTCTCCTCATATTCCCTTCTACATTTATAATGTCAGGCAATGATATAGAGTTAAGGGACAAGCAGCAGTTAAGTTACAACTTAATAATGTATTCTTGATAATATTCATAACATAATAATAATAATAAGGCAGCAGAGTACAACTGAATATTGACAACTATACAACCTGATAATGCTCAAATGTCTCTGGTCAGTTCATCATTTCTAGTCAGCTTATTTCAGCATAGGCTGCATGCCTGTCTCAACATGGCTGTTGAGTTGTGATCTACATCAATGTGTTTTCTTCATGGCCAGGGTGTGAAAGAGAGAGAGGGAGGGGTAAAGTGACCAAATTTACAGATTCTCCATTCAAATCCTTAGGCCACTAGGGTGTCATGTTACAGAATGGCCTCTGATTCAAAATCATTCCCAAACAGCCATACTTCAGACCAATGTTTGCACACACTGCCTTTTCACACCCACCCTCGAGTATTGGATACCATTTGTTTCGCTGAAGCGTGCCAGCTACTGTAGGTAGTTTTATGGCCTTCCAGGGGGTGTCTCATAGGCTCAAAGTCTAAACACAGTCACCCTTGCCAAGCTGGCCTGATGTGCCTCCCCCAAACCAGCCATAAATTCCTCATTGAAAATCAGTCCTAACGACTGGGCGGGTTTGGTTAGTTAGATCTGAAAGCACTGATGTTCTCATCAATTAAATAAAACATTTCTCCTGAAACAGTAATATTTATTTGCTTTGTCTGACTTACAAATAAAGACATACAAAACTTTTATCCACGTATATGCAAAATATCAGTGCACCACAGATATATACTGCGATAACATAAAACAAAATATATTATACACAGACTTTATACAAACACATAGGAGTGTAAAACATAAAACAAAATCTCAGGGTACCACTCTCAGGGTCTCACAGCACTTCTCTGTTAGTAAATATTTCACAGTTCAAATGCAGTTCATCATATCTCATCAGAGCAAAACTTGTAGCCAGAGTGGAGCTACTTTGCCCTTCTTTACAAAATGTCTTTGGCCCCCAAATAGCTCCAAGACACCTGCCCAGTCATTGTCTCTGTGGAGATTGCACATTCTATTTGAGTGAGCTTTGGGTTTCCTCACAAATCTCCAAAGACATGCAGGTTAGGTGAATTTTCAATTCCAAATTAGTGTGAGTGAGAGTGTCTTTGTGTGTGAGTGTGCTCAAAGTGACAGCTTCTTTGTCTAAATTCTGAGAAAAATCTTACCACAAAATACTTAAAGGGGTGAATTTTGGGGTGTACGTTTGATCAATACTTAAAATGGAAATAATTTTCAATTCACAACAAACATGACTGAAGAAGCGTGAAGAAGCGTGATCTCGTGAACAAGACCCCGAGATACTTGAACTCCTCCACTTGGGGCAGGATCTCGCTACCAACCCTGAGAAGGCACTCCACCCTTTTCCGGCTGAGGACCATGGTCTCGGATTTGGAGGTGCTGATTCCTATCCCAGCCGCTTCACACTCGGCTGCGAACCGATCCAGAGAGAGCTGAGGATCACGGCCTGATGAAGCAAACAGGACAACATAATCTGCAAAAAGCAGTGACCCAATTCTGAGTCCACCAAACCGGACCCCCTCAACACCCTGGCTGTGCCTAGAAATTCTGTCCATAAAAGTTATGAACAGAATCGGTGACAAAGGGCAGCCCTGGCGGAGTCCAACTCTCACTGGAAACGGGTTCGACTTACTGCCGGCAATGCAGACCAAGCTCTGGCACCGATCGTACAGGGACCGAACAGCCCTTATCAGGGGGTCCGGTACCCCATACTCTCGGAGTACCCCCCACAGGATTCCCCGAGGGACACGGTCAAATGCCGTTTTCCAAGTCCACAAAACACATGTAGACTGGTTGGGCAAACTCCCATGCACCCTCCAGGACCCTGCTAAGGGTGTAGAGCTGGTCCATTGTTCCGCGACCAGGATGAAAACCACACTGTTCCTCCTGAATCCGAGGCTCAACTATCCGATGGACCCTCCTCTCCAAGACCCCTGAATAGACTTTCCCAGGGAGGCTGAGGAGTGTGATCCCTCTGTAGTTGGAACACACCCTCCGGTCCCCTTTCTTAAAGAGGGGGACCACCACCCCGGTCTGCCAATCCAGAGGCACTGTCCCTGATGTCCATGCGATGTTGCAGAGGCGTGTCAACCAAGACAGTCCTACAACATCCAGAGCCTTGAGGAACTCTGGGCGTATGTCATCCACCCCTGGGGCCCTGCCACCAAGGAGTTTTTTGACCACCTCGGTGACCTCAGTCCCAGAGATGGGGGAGCCCACCTCTGAGTCCCCAGGCTCTGCTTCCTCATTGGAAGGCATGTTAGTGGGATTGAGGAGGTCTTTGAAGTACTCCCCCCACCGACCCACAACGTCCCGAGTCGAGGTCAGCAGCGCACCATCACCACCATATACAGTGTTGACTCTGCACTGCTTCCCCCTCCTGAGACGCCAGACGGTGGACCAGAATCTCCTTGAAGCCATCCGAAAGTCGTTCTCCATGGCCTCCCCAAACTCCCCCCACGCCCGAGTTTTTGCCTCAGCAACCACCAAAGCCGCATTCCGCTTGGCCTGCCGGTACCTATCAGCTGCCTCCAGGGTCCCACAGGACAAAAGGGTCCTGTAGGACTCCTTCTTCAGCTTGACGGCATCCCTCACCGTCGGTGTCTACCAGCGGGTTCGGGGATTGCCGCCACGACAGGCACCGACCACCTTACGGTCAAAGCTCCGGTCAGCTGCCTCAACAATAGAGGCACGGAACCTGGCCCATTCGGACTCAATGTCCATCACCTCCTTCGGGATGCATAATATTGCTAGTTTTAAAACACACATATACAATGGGAAATATTAAACCAACATTAGGAAAGTTGCAACGGATGAATCAATGAATATCACAAAAATGTTTTTTTCTGAAATGACATTGATATGCTTTTTTACAATATGTTTGCAATCTCAAGAAACAGATCAGTACTCAGGAACACTCCAGGTTTGCAAATGGATGTATCTGGTAAGTTTTAAGGCTTTTGTTTTCACCTCTGGGCCAGTGTCACACAGACCCCATTTTAAACTGCAAAAATAGGCAGGAAATCTTTAAAATTTAAAAAAATGCTTCCCTTGAGAGCATAATTTCCCATGGCAAATTGATGTATAACATAATTGTGAAAAAGTATTACTTGATTAACTTTGGAAAATACAGAACATGTCCTGCAATGTTGATTTTGTTATGTTCTGAACTGCTCCACAAATTGGAGTATGTTGCTTAGAACATTTTTTCAAAAATGTTCAAAAAACTATTTTGCTAATAAATTTATGTTTAAATTAATTATTGATTGTTAAGGAAGAAACCTTGATCTCTAAACTTTCTGAGATGAGATACAGCATTTTTATGAAATTAGTATCCTTGAATTATTATGATGGGTGGTTGATATAAAAACTAAATTAAAGCAAAACTCAGAAGGTTCCAAAAATTAGATTAAACCACCTGTCCTTCCTTAATTCTTAATCTATATTTTATAATGCTCTAATATTTTTAATAACATAATTTTCATTCAATCTGCAGCCTACTGAAATGAAGATATCAAACAAGTTGATATTAATCATTCTTTTTTTAACAGGTAAGTTAGATAAAATTATTTTATTTATTTATTTATGTAACAGTAGTTAACTTGCGGACTGAGGTATAAGTATGATAACCCCAAAGCATGAACAAACACATTAACCACCAGTGATATCATGAAGTCATTGCCATTTTGAAAGCTAGAAGATAATGGTAGATCACCAGCACGTTAAAACAAGGTGAAATATCCTTGTGAAGCAGTCCTAATAATACTTGGATTTATACATCCCTGTAGAGATCCACACCCTCATCATCGGTAAGTAGATAAGCAATCAACCAGGTAATACATCCAAATGTCTGTCCTACAAGAACGTGATGATGATACACCAGTCCTGGGTACAAATATACATAATAGACTTAGGTATATTTGAGACATAGTCTGCTCAAGGTAAGTACTCTGTCAAATTAGTTAGAAATGCAGAAATGTTTCATTGGAGCTATAGTTCCAGATTTTGGTTAATCCTCTTCTTCTTACTATTTGATTGAAAATAATTTTCAAAGAACAATAGAACTTTATTTTCTCACTAAAATAAGAGAGGAACTGGTATCTTCTTTTGAGATAACAGAAAACCTTAACCTGTAAAAAGTTTATTGAGGGGGACTGTACAGACTTAATTGAATAAAAACACAATTTACTAGACAGCTAATATTCCATTCAAATAAATACTTTTGAAATTAGGCAGCTATTTCATAGTAAGCATTTATTTAAATGTCATAATATAATCAGGAAATTCTTCAATTAGAACTAACAGTGGGACATGAATTCAAACTAGCTATGAAACTCTTGATGAACAAAAATAAAAATGCACACAGCCACTAATGTGAACTTCTCCCTTTAAATAAAAGTGAGAATAGCCATATTCCCAAAGCAATATTTTCTCCCAACTCTGGATTTAGGAAAATGACCAGCAAAGGATGCCAAAATACCAAATAATGAAACATTCAGTGCCAGAATACTTCTGATCTGAGAGAGATACAGTATCTCTATTTCACATTCCAGCTGGGACACCATAACTATGAAGGGATAAACTGGCAATGATCTGTACAAATCCATCTTTATGCTCTCTGTTTGTGGAAATGATAGTCTACTTTGAGAAATTACAAAATTACACTGTATATTTATAAAATATGAATAATAAATAATGGATATTTGCACATATGTACAAGCACAGGACAATAAATGAACACTCGCTTATAGAAATCAAACTACACAAAGAGTGTTACAAGGCTTAGAAATAAGCTCCTGAAACTTTGAGGTTTGAATGCTAGTTACTTCTCTATCAGGTCACACTGTTTCAAAGTATTATCCACAGTAAATAACTGAATTAAAACTTAATTGATGCTTTAATTTTCTGTTACTGGAAGCACCCTTACTAAATCTTTTTTCTGCTTAGGTTAATATGATCATTCCCTACAAGTGACTAGTATCCTGTTCACTGTAGTGGCTTCCTGCTTTGAAACCAGTGCTTCTGGTATGATCATTTGTTCTCTGTGACCTTTAACTGGGCAGATGTAAAAGAAATAAAAATATTTTTAGTATTGAGTTGTAAAACAGATAACTTTCTGCAGTTATGCACAATGATCAATACTAGTCAATCTACACATATGTGGGAAGTATCTACAAACACTTGACCAGGATACTAATCAGACCTGAACATCTGGCACTGTGAGTGAGGTATGAATGTTAGCTCTGCACCACTGCAAAAACATCATGTGGCGAGCGGCTGGGGGTGGTACCCAGCCAGAACACCCAGAAGGACCGGAGGAGGGATTCTGCCTCCTCCAGACCGCGAGGGGGCGACCGCCCTGGTGGCTATGGGGACCACGGGAAAGGAGTATGGAAGCTCAATCCTATAGGGGCCCATGGTCACTGCCAGGGGATGCCCCGATGCCTGAGGAGCCCTGGTCCTCAGCACTTCTGGCAAACCCGGAAGTGCTGGGGGGAAGAAGACCAGGGACACCCGGAGTTCTTCCGGGAGCACAGCCGGCATTTCCGCCACACCAGGGAGTGCCGGCAGTAGCTCATTGGGAGGCACATGGAGCACATCTGGGTCGATATAAAAGGGGCCGCCTCCCTCCATTCGATGGCTGGAGTCAGGAGGAAGAAAGACAGAGATCGGGAGGAGAGGAGTGGAGGCAGACCTAGACAAAGAGGCATTGTGTGAGGCTTGGACTTTGGAGGAGTACTGGGTTGTGTGTTTCACTTTACATATGGAAAATGTAAATAAACGTGTGTTGGTTGGTGAACCATCAGTGTCCGCCTGTCTGTGTCTGGGTTATATTCCACAATCAGTACTAAATAACTTAATTAAAATTAAATGAAATAACTTAATTAAAATTAAATGATTGTCTGTTATACTTGTGCTGAATCTCTCTCCCTCACTAGCTGGCCCTGGAAAAAAAAAAGCCCATGTGTGCACACTAATAATACTGGCAACAAGCAGACATTATCTTTATGAAGTAAAACAATACTTTTGCAATATAATGCAATCATAATTGGAATATAAACCAGTAGTTTTGCATAATAACACAATTGAAATAATGTTTAAATGCCAAAAGTAATCTTCTGTTGGGTTCCTGTTTATTCAGTGAAAATTTTAATTCACTTTTAAATATAGAAAATTGAAATGAAATTTTGGAGCATGCACTACAGGTACTAATTGTTCCCAAGTTGCATGTTGTACTTTCAAGTCTGGCTTGTTTACCATGACATTGACATGACTGAATTGTTACTGAAGAAGCCATGATTGTCTCCCATAGAATTGAGAAATGTGAAGTAGAGTTCAGTTTATTGATATGAATTCTTCTAAATTTGTTTGTCAACTGAGAGCAAAACTGGTTATTTTTCAACAGTGTTGTGTTGAGGCTCTGATCGGGGCGCTTGAGAGACTGAGCAAGGAGTCTAAGTGTCTGGGCTTGCGAGTGTCCTGGATAAAAACCAAGATCCAGGCCTTTAATGACCATTTGGGCACAGCCATCAGCAGTGTCTCTGTTTGTGGAGAGAGTGTCGACCTTGTTGAGAGGTTTACTTACCTTGGCAGTGATGTTCATGTCTCTGGTGACTCTTCCTATGAAGTCAGTAGGCGGACTGGGAGAGCATGGGTGGGTCATGAGGTCACTGGAAAGAGGTGTGTGCCGCTCCCGATATCTATGCAAAAGGACAAAGGTCCAAGTCTTTAGAGTCCTGGTGCTTCTTGTCTTGCTATATGGTTGCGATACATGGATGCTATCCAGTGACCTGAGACGAAGACTGGGCTCCTTTGATACTGTGTCTCTCCAGAAAATCCTTGGATACTGTTGGTTTGACTTTGTGTCGAATGAGCAGTTGCTCATGGAGTCCCAAATGAGGCACATTACCTGCATTGTGAGGGAGTGTCAGTTACGGCACTACGGCCATGTGGCGCATTTTCCTGAGGGTGATCCAGCTCATAAGATCCTCATTGTTGGGGACCCGAGTGGCCAGACCAGGCCAAGGAGTCGCCCACGTAACACCTGGCTGTGGCAGATAGAAGGTCATTTCCGGAGGATGGGACTGGACCGTGTGTCTGCCTGGGGGGGTTGCCAACCGGGATCCTGAGTTGCTTTGTCGTGTAGTGGGTGCGGCAACGCACTGTACCAGTGCATGCTCCCCAAGTTGACTTGACTTGTTGTGTTGATTACAGGAATGAAAGGGAACCTGGGTAAGACACAAATTTGTCATCATATTCTTGTGATCTGACAGTGAATTCAAACTATTTGGAGCTGGAAATGACAGAAAAAATAATAGAGTTTTAGGACAAACATTAAGGTGAGTGGCTAGTGTAATAGGTATCCACATTTTTCTTGGCATACAAGAAATCTAAAGTAAGACATTTGCTTCAACACATACCTAGCTAACAGTTTAACTACTGTTTTCTTTTTTTTCAAACTGCATACACAGGCCTCTGGAATCACCAGTGTTTGCGAATCCATCTGTATAAAAGTTAACATCCTGGATGTATAAACTCCCACCCTAACAGTGAAGTCCTAAAACCGCACTAGCATCAAGACACTACAGCTCTCCAAATAAATTCTTCTCATCTTATGAGAACACCATGCAATATACACCTTGAATTGGGTGTGTCAAGAAAGACACAAATAACTAACTGGGCCATGTGATGTAAAAGTACTGTAGAGTGCAGTTACACTCTTTTTTGGTTTAAACACTGAAAAAGTCTTCAAAGTAACTGGAAGCACAAAAACTCTTATTTTATCATCTTTTTCGTCAAACACTATCTATGTCTACATATGGTCCTTCATAGTCTTCTACATATGGAATATTGAGTTCAATATTGAGTCTATCTTCATTACAGTAACTCATTAAGCTCATTAAGCTTTTAATTATTAGAAAATAGAGAAAAAGCAAGTTACATTTTTGGGCAGTGGTAGTGCTGCTGCTTTGCAGTAAGGAGACTGTGGAAGATTGTGGGTTCGCTTCCCAGTTCCTCCCTGTGTGGATAGCGCTTTGAGTACTGGGCGGAGTGGTGGCTCTGAGGCTAGGGATCTGCACTGGCAATCGGAAGGTTGCCGGTTCGAATCCCGTAAATGCCAATAGAGACTCTGCTCTGTTGGGCCCTTAAGCAAGGCCCTTAACCTGCAATTGCTGAGCGCTTTGAGTAGTGAGAAAAGCGCTATATAAATGCAAAGAATTATTATTATTATTATTATTACTGAGAAAAGCGCTATATAAATGTAATGAATTATTATTATTATTATTATTATTATTAATATCTCAAGCACCTTAATCTGGAAACATAACTTTGTTTTGCCTTTACGCTCCTGTCTTCTGACTGTAAGAATTCATCAGAAGTCTCAGTAATGTAAGCTTTTGTTAGAAAGGTGTTCAAGTAAACTGTTGAACACATATTTAATTATTAATTAAACAAACAGGGTTGGTTTTATTCTTTACTAATTATAAAATTATAAAATGAGTTCTAATTTCTCTGTTTAATGTTCTTCTACATTGGTATTTTTATGAAGATTTGATTTTAGAAATATATTAAATTTATACTAATGTCACTACCAGGTAAATATTCTATATGTAGGACTAACATTTGATGTCCTTTTCAGTTAAACATGTTGATTTCTTATTGCGCAGTGCACTTTGCATGTTGACAAAAAGAGCTGCAGCCCTCAATAAAAAAGGTTGAGGACCCTGGCTTGTGGGTACGCTAAAAACAAATAAAAAACAGAAAAAAAATTCTTGAAATGCAGCCACATTACAAAGCAAATCTGTAATTGCTAGATATTTCTCTTAGAAAAAGTGAAGATTCAAAACCATTAGGATTTAGCAATACAGTAATCCCTCCTCCATCGCGGGGGTTGCGTTCCAGAGCCACCCGCGAAATAAGAAAATCCGCGAAGTAGAAACCATATGTTTATATGGTTATTTTTATATTGTCATGCTTGGGTCACAGATTTGCGCAGAAACACAGGAGGTTGTAGAGAGACAGGAACGTTATTCAAACACTGCAAACAAACATTTGTCTCTTTTTCAAAAGTTTAAACTGTGCTCCATGACAAGACAGAGATGACAGTTCAGTCTCACAATTAAAAGAATGCAAACATATCTTCCTCTTCAAAGGAGCAAACAAATCAATAGGGCTGTTTGGCTTTTAAGTATGCGAAGCACCGCGGCACAAAGCTGTTGAAGGCGGCAGCTCACACCCCCTCCGTCAGGAGCAGAGAGAGAGAGAGAGAGAGAGAGAGAGAGACAGATAAAAAAATCAATACGTGCCCTTCGTGCTTTTAAGTATGCGAAGCACCGTTCAGCATGTCGTTTCAGGAAGCAGCTGCACAAAAGATAGCAACGTGAAGATAATCTTTCAGCATTTTTAGATGAGCGTCCGTATCGTCTAGGTGTGCGAACAGCCCCCCTGCTCAATCCCCCTACGTCAGGATCAGAGAAAGTCAGCGCAAAAGACAGAGAAAAGTAAGCTGGGTAGCTTCTCAGCCATCTGCCAATAGCATCCCTTGTATGAAATCAACTGGGCAAACCAACTGAGGAAGCATGTACCAGAAATTAAAAGACCCATTGTCCTCAGAAACCCGTGAAGCAGCGAAAAATCCGCGATATATATTTAAATATGCTTACATATAAAATCCGCGATGGAGTGAAGCTGCGAAAAGCGAAGTGCGATATAGCGAGGGATTACTGTACTTGGCCAGGTCTGCATTGTGCAAAATGCATTGTGATTTGCCATGTTCTGTTTATTTGCTATTTTAAACTTTAAGAATTGAATTACAGCTATTTTAATATTTAATTTCACTATATCTAATTCTATATTTCTTCACAATTTGTAAACCTGCTGCAGTTCATGTAATGACCAGAGATGTGCCTAGGCCATATTTGGTTTATTTGTTTCAGTTTTTGGGCAATAAAAAAAAAATGGATAAAGCTACTTAATTTTGTATATTTTGAAAAGAAATGCAAAATTGTGATTCACCCATTATTAACAATTATGTTTTATGGTGTGAAGGTGTCCAGAAAATGCTCTTTAACCTCTAAGGTTCTTTTTAAATTGGTGGACAAGTGAAATGAAATGCCTAAACTGTTAGCATTGATTCACACAAAAATCTTGCAAAACTTACCTATTCAACATCCACTCAGCACCGATAAGCTCAAATACAAAGCAAGAATTTTTCAGCATTGGAAGAGGCAAGCTACCTCAACTTTGGTACCTTACCAGGGGCTAGAAAGCACTCTGCTCACAAAGTGTCCCTGCCAGGATTCTCTTACATGTTGATTTGTCTTCAGATAACTTCCCCTAAAAGGACAACACTTTAGAATACCCTAGCAAAAGCCAGGAACCGCTGCTCCTGTCAGGTTTTTGCATCCTGTTGGATACCTTTGGAAGGGCTACACAGTCTAACAGAAGCCAAGGCCTAATCATTGACTATACATAACCTAAATGGACATAGTTCATTTCATTCCTAAATGTCAGTAAACAACAGGGCAACTTCAGCAAAGCAATGCTCACGCTATTTCAATCATTACTTAGGTTTATTTGAAGGACAAACCAGATGTAAATGTTAGATATGAAAGCATACAATGTAAACGAATCAAATCAAGGTCACACAGCAAGCTTTGTTTCAAGTGCTGTAGCTTTGGTTGTTGTAGTCTTTTGTTTTATTCAGCCAGGTATATTGCTTGCTCTGTATGTCTGACCAGGTTGTATTCTCTTTGGCAGCTGTTTCTCTCTCTCCTCCTCCTTATGCTTATTATAAAATCCTTTGTATTTATAGAGTCTTGCTGACTGCCTTGTGCAAGATGTTGCCTCAGTCAAAAATTTTGTACCACCCATAAGTTCCCATGGTCTAGTTGATTGTTAATTAAATTACTTTTAGATAGAGACATGAAACATGTTAATGTTAAAGTCCCAAGCGTCCTTTTCACTTATTCTTGCAAGCATAAATACACTGGTCACGTTATCTAATCTTAAACATATACATTCTAATAGACAATGCCACTCTTAACAATTTCATACTTATTTTCCCAGAATTCCTGTCTATGTCTATTTTGCATATACTCCAGGATTTTATCTAATTTCAAATTCTACTCTCTTGGAAAACTACCTCCTGAATATTAAAGATCTAGTGAGGTCATTTGTACCTCTTTGATATTTCAGTTACAGAACATTTCCCACATGAGCTCTGAACTAAGTTAAGAGTTATTATCTAAATAATTCCAAAATAGCAACAGATCTTATGTATAAACGTCTACGCGTGGAAGTGTGTGTGTCTGTCTGTCTAACCCGGAAGTAAGAGGTGGAATCGGAGTAAGGACTCTACCTCTGAGGAAACACAAGTGAGGCCAGAACGTTAGCAAAATGAAACCTCCGAAGAAAGAGTCGCTCACTTAGCCGCTAATACAGAATCAAGGCGAGCACATCAGTAAAACGGTATCCCTTTTACTTTTCCTCCCTCCGCTAATACACAAGCGATGCAAGCACCTCTGCAAAACGAAACCTCCAAGGAGAGAGATGCCCATAGTAGTTCCTTTCAATTATCTCACATCTGTATGTTTCAATTTTTTTTCTGATGATTTCAATAGATTCTAAGACCCTATGCTTTTTACAGCACGGGCTTACACAGCTAGTTATTATATAAAAAGCACAAATTAAATATTACGAGTTGTATTGAGCATACTGTAAAAGCACAGTTTTCCAATAGTATTACATCTGATTACACAGATTATAATAGCATCACACTACTAGGAGCTTTATTGTGAAAGACATATATAGTATGGCAATAGGTGACTGCAAACTGGCTCCGGGTGACAGTGCTCTGTGATGACTTGCAAGTCCCAGGTGTCTGCCTTAATGCTGGCTTATTCATTTGTTTTTGATGTATAGTATATTGCATTTGGTTTGTCTGTGTGTATGGGGGCAGAAGAACTGTAGACTCCATAAACCAGTCCTGAATTAAGTATTCTTTCTTTTTTCTGAAAAAAAAAAAATCTGTAAGCCTAAACAGTCAACATACTATAACAAGGAATTGTTAAATAAGACATTTTGTCCTGGCACTAGACTGATGTTATACTGTAGGTTTCTAGATGTATTCCAAACAACTGAATCATTTATTATTTCCAAAAACCCTCATTCTGTCTTTGTATTTTTCTTTTCTTTATTCCAGACTCCGTATTACTTATTTCCTGCAGTGGAAATGATTTTTATTTTGTACCAACTCCTATGACATGGCATGCGGCTCAGAGCTTCTGTAGAAGTATCAACTCGGATCTGGTAACTGTTACAAATGAAGACATGAATCAGCAGCTGGTACAAATTTCAAGAAATTATAGTTATTATAATTATTTTTGGGTAGGGCTCTATAATGACAGAAACAACTGGAAATGGTCCAATGGAGACAATACAAATTATTCTAATTGGAAAAGGAACTTGTTTTGTGCTTACGTCAAGGCAGATGGTTCCTGGCTGGATACTGCCTGTGAGTTTAGGAAGACTTTTATCTGCTACAAAGGTACTGGACAAGTCAAGTTTATCTAAAGTGATTATCTAAAACTTCCTAGTTTATATTTAATACACGTCTAAATTTTAAAATATATTTAAATGTTAATTTAGTGATTCAGTTATTTTAGTATCTTTATGCAAACTTTTTACGCATATATTTTATAGCATCCAAAATAGCAAATAGATTTGAAATATTGCATCCTGTGATTTCTCAGACTAAAAT
Organism: Erpetoichthys calabaricus; assembly: GCF_900747795.2. Lineage (NCBI taxonomy): Eukaryota > Metazoa > Chordata > Cladistia > Polypteriformes > Polypteridae > Erpetoichthys > Erpetoichthys calabaricus. The sequence continues at coordinate 67,001,007 of NC_041394.2, forward strand.
CTTATTAGTTCCTTCGACAAGACAAAAATATTGTTTCTTCTTTTATGTTTTTGCTGTTGAACACATGAAAAAACACAAAACACCATAACATATGCAAAAAAGGACAAGTACTAACCTAACTGTAGTGGCTGTAGTGTATTAGCTGTAGTTTCAAGCAAAAGGTGGAGCACTGGATCTTGATCCCTTTGTGTGGTCTCTTTTGCTTGAAACCACAACAAATACACCAGAGCCACTACAATTGCAAATATCAATGGTTTCCCTATCTATGTATTTTTAAAAATCTATTCCATGCACCATTGAAGTCCCCATTAAGTTATTTGGTTAAAGAATAATTCAGTAGGGGGGATAAAGATGGCATCTCTTAGTAGTTTGCTTCAGTTGTACAGCATTTTTAGTGTTTGGTATTGGTTTGAGTAATTCAGTGTTGCATACTCAGGAGTGACTAACTGAAAAGTAAAGTAAAGGGAGAGAAGACCAGGCAAAAAAATCAAGAATTGTTTTAATAATTTACACACAGCATCTGAACTTGGAATAGGGATTCTAAAGAAGGCAGGTTATAGACTTTTTTAGTTACATACTTATGAAAATTCCAACCCTACGTAAGCAAGGTTAGGAATCCCCTTTTGTCAATATCGATGTTTGGTTTACATTAAAAAGTGTAAACTAACAAAACACTGGTTATTGCTTGTTAATTTCAATTTCTAAAGATTCATCTTCAGTTATGCCTTACTAAAGTTTTTCTTTAAGAAAGGAGAATTGTGGACATTGTTCTTTTCTTTGAAATTAGTGAACTCTGTGCTGTCTACTTGTTTAGTTTTAGAAATAAACATTATTAAGAAGAAGTTCTTTTCTTTCTCTGTTGCATATATGTTTATATATATTTTTTATTCTATCTAGACATCTGCATTGTAAATACAAACAACATTTGGAACGTTAACACTTTTTTCTTATCTGTTTATGTTTCAAGTGGCCACTACTAGTGTAGCTCCCAATGAGACAGTGATTTGTGTGCTGTTTCTTCTTTGGATGCTCACGGCACGCTTGTTTTTGTACTACTAGCCTTAAATGTTTGTATGACCAGGATCACTCCATTCTGCAACTCTTACTTTGTTCTCCATTGTAAGCTGTCTTGTCTGCTAATTGGTAATATCTGATTGAAATCAATAAACCCTTATCTGGCTCTGGCATTGTCCTTCACAATAGAAATTTTGTGCTTAGTGGAACAAATGAACATTCTAGAGCTGCATAGTCATTGCTCCATTTTTTCTCTTTGAATATTGGGCAGGCATCAAAGCATCAAAACATTGGTCTCTTCTAGGGAGTAAAACCCTTGGAAGCCAAGTTTGACACGCTGGGTTTTTCCAATGACCACATCCATGACCTGGACAGATTGTTACATTCCTTCTCCTCTTTGGTTTTTACTTTCAGTATACCTGTCATATTTCTATTAATACCTTGTCTGCTGTCTTACTAATCCCCATTAACTGATCACTCCATCTATGCACTTCTCAATTCTTTCACTCCCTTTACAAAGCCTGACTTGGCTCTATACTCTCTGTTGTGAAAATCATTTTACCAACCTCTTTCTAATCCTACTCTGGACTCACAGCATCTCCAATTTCAGCAGAATTTCTGGGAAATCTTTTTTTAAAAAGATGTAATTTTGTTCTTAAAATCCTAATTACTAATTTAATTACCAGTCTAATCCAGAATCTTAACTTGAATGAGCTTGAATGGGCACAGCTACCATACCTGTCCTTTAAGGTGACTTCTATATGTTAGTGTGCAGTCAAGTTATTTAGCTAACCTATTGAAGTAAATAAAGATAGGAAGAATTCAAATTGAGAAATACCTGTCTTCTATGAGAAACTGGCGTTCATCTTGTCCTAACTCCTTACTCATGTTACTCTATTTGAGAGTGCTGCTGTTTTCACATTAAATGTGTGCATTTCATGATAAAGACAAAAAGTTCTTTCATTCACTAAATACTGTACATTTACTTTTATTGAAATTTTCTACATGATTTATGGACTGTGAATGTGTTGCTTTACTTTACTTTAAAAACCTGGCTTCATTATTGTGTTTTTGGAATTCCATTTTTGCATGAAACCTTGTAAAAGCTGAGATGTGGCAGCAGTGGATTAAGCTCATTTGTAAATTCAAAGATGAAAGTGGGAGAGGCAGATGGAACAGTAGAAGTAAGAAAGAAACTGTAGTAGTTGCCGGAGACTCCAAGGATTTCATTAAATCATTTTTATATATCATCTATACCAGGCATGTCAAACTCACTACCATTGGTGGGCCGCTTCGACTGCCATACGTGCGTCAGCGGGATGCACTGTAACAAATACTATTATACTATTATACAAAGTTATTGTAGCTTTCTTTGCAATACTGAAAACTTTAGAAAATGTAACACTTTAAAGTTTAAAGAAAAGCAATTTATTTCCATACAGTCTCCATACAACAGTGTAGAATTAGAGTCTTAGCCTCTTAGCTAGGTCCTTATTATATTAAATTCATTATATTATATTCATTGCTTATATAGGAGCCTTACAGTGCGAGATTTATTTCTTTTGTCCCGACACTTGGCATCTCTTGTTAGTAACCAGTTCGTCAATATCAGGCTTGAAATCTTGTGCAGCTGCAACTTTTATGAGGGATGAAAGGTGCTCGACGGTAAGTCTTGAGCGATGTGGGGTTTTGGTAGCTTTCATTAACGAAAACAATTGCTCACAAAGGTAAGTGCTTCCTAAAAGTGACAGTACTCTCGATGCCAACTTACGGATCTGCACATACGAGGGTGGCAGGTAAGCATACACGCCTGGCACACCAACTTCGTTGTATTTTGCCTTCAGAATAGAATCTGACTGCAGTTCAATCAATTCCATTTGGATATTCTCAAGCGCATTCTTAACGTTGTAAGAGAACAGCGCAATGCCCTGTTTGTGTGAACTGAAATCACGAAAATGCTCATTGAATTCATTGCTCAGTAATTCAAGTTGGAAAACAAATCCTCCAGAAATCAAATTTTACTTTACTAAGCTTACTTCAAAGTTTATATTGTAAAAGCCACCTGACCTACAATAATTTTACAAACTCAAAATCACAATAATATGTTAATAAACAACTCATCAACTTCTCGCGTCCACTTCAGATCTTCAGCTGTAGTCTGCACTAACTGTTCGTTACAATACTAGCACAAAATTACATGAAACTAGAGAAAAAAAAACGTGAAAATATGCGGCTATTACTACTCGTGATGGTCAGTTCTGCTCAGTGGCCAGTCTCAGCAGCCCAGTCAGTAGTGTAGCCTTAGTCGTGGCGGCCCTGGGCAGAGAAAGAATCGGTGGCCCCATCGCCTGGCAATGTCAATATGGTATCTTATGCACGGCGGATGCCCACATCCGTTGCGGACACTGCATAGCCGCCTCGTGCTCATGACACGCTTCTATATACGCGTGTCCGTAACTTGAAAACCAAGTGGCGGCCCATGATATTCTCATTATGGCAGAACGTTATAATACTACATATAGCTTACTGCTCCGAATCTAGCGACATTTGTAAATACAGCGTACTAATTAACAAGAAACAGAATGTTTATCGGCCACATTGCCGTCAGCTGTGTTGTTATTTTCTCTGTTTTATATTCAATATATATTGGCGTGGCGGCCCCTGGGATTTGGCAGCACTGTGCAGGTGCACAGTTTGCACATGCCTAAGGCCACCCCTGCTGCCCGCTGCTGCAGCCTAGCACTTCAGTTGTGACACTGCGGGTCATTAACTTTGGTCAAGGCTCATGGCTATACTAGCAGATGACGTTTCCGGTACCGTAATGCAATGGGAAAACATGCTTTTGTCAGAAGGCAAAAGTAAGAAAAGTCAATAAGTAACACCGAAGATGCAGAATGATTCAATCACAAATGATAGTAATCATTTTGTACAAGTTCAGTGCTGACTAGGATCTGTCATGCGGGCCGCACAGATTTCTGTTGCGGGCCACATGCAGCCCGGGGGCCGCGTGTTTGACATGCCAGATCTATACTACTTTAAAGAAAATGTGTACTTGGAGGCTGACATGTTCAGATGTTAAAAAGAAGAATAATTTACAAAAGTACTATCCTGATTACAGTATATACAATTCACACAATGAGTACATTTACATGTGCTTTGGTAACCCAGTTATTCCCAGGAAGCTGGTTTCAAAAAGGCAAAGTATACCATTATTCCTGTTTGTCTTGCATATTGGTTTCTGAGAAACTAGGTTAACACAAGTAGATCTCTCCATGAGTAACCTGGTTATGTGGCCATGTAAACCCTTAACCGGGTTGCAGTTAAAAATTTCAGTCTGAGCATATCCGTTGCACTCAGTTATCCTGTACAAGTCCATGGCCAGGTACATCTAGCAGCCACAGGTAGAAAACTGTGGAAGAAGCCACAAAGATAAATTTCCTGAGGCAAATGCTCAGGCAATTGCATTATTCCTTCTCCTGGGTGAAATAATCTGTTTCAGTCTTTCAAAAATTGTCAAATTTATGTTAATGATCTGAAATTACAGTGTTAGGCTCAGCTGCCCAATCTTGGGAGACACAGGCCCCATGCTTGTTTTATGATTCATGGCAGCCAATGATGTTGTTTAACTGTTTCTTGCACAGCTTAATAATGTTGGAGCATTTTAACAGGGGAGATCTCCAAAAGGGGACGTGCACATGTAAAAAGGGTTTTTTAAGAAACCAGGTGTCTGCCTTAACTGTATCCTGGTTTTGTGAGTGCATGTAAACACACATAATATGAAACTAATATACAAATATGAATATATGTGCAATTCACAGATAAAATTATGACTATATAAAAGTTTGGGGGTGGTACAGTGGCGCAGTGGTAGCGCTGCTGCCTCACAGTTAGGAGACCTGGGTTGGCTTCCTGGGTTCTCCCTGCGTGGAGTTTGCATGTTCTCCCCGTGTCTGCTTGGGTTTCCTCCAGGTGCTCCAGTTTCCTCCCACAGTCCAAAGACATGCAGGTTAGGTGCAGTGGCGATCCTAAATTATCCCTAGTGTGTGTGTGTGCCCTGCAGTGGGCAGGCGCCCTGCCCGTGATTTGTTCCTGCTTTGTGCCCTGTGCTGGCAGGGATTGGTTCCAGCAGACCCCCGTAACCCTGTAGTTAGGATATAGCAGGTTGGACAATGACTAAAGGTTTGGTGCATTGTTCTTAGTTTTCTGTTTTATATCTATCAGCTCTAGGAATGAAGAATGATATATGATTTAACTGTAGGTATATTTTCCCTGTTTAACTTTCATAAGTGTATCAATTATTATTGTGTTCATTTTGATCACAGAAACCAATAACATCAGTGGGAGATATTTCTGGATAAATGAGAGTATGACATGGAGCAGTGCTCAGAACTACTGTCGAGTAAACTACACAGACCTGGTCAGCATAAGAAATGAGAGTGAAAATGAAAAGATAATGAAGGAAGCACAAGGTAGTCCCTTCTGGATTGGCCTGTTCAATGATGGCTGGACATGGTCTGATGGAGGGAATTCAACATATCGAAACTGGGCTTCATATTGGAATGTGTATTCTGAAGACTGGACAAGTGAATTATGCGGAATGATTAGATTTAATGGAGACTGGAATGTCTATCAATGCAACTATATGTCATACTTCTTCTGCAGTAACAGTAAGGCTCTCTTTTTTTTTTCCTTGCCAGCAAAAATTTATCCTTATAGAAATGTTGGAACGAGCTTAATCTTTGAGAAAGCATAATAATAAAAATTAATTGAAGACACACAGATATTCTTAATTATTTTATTTGGCAGATTAATAAAATGAAACATTGTTTGTTGTAATAGTTATGAAAACTGAAAGAAAAATTAAAATTTACCAATATGTACACATCCATCCATCCATTATCCAACCCACTATATCCTAGCTACAGGGTCACGGGGGTCTGCTGGAGCCAATCCCAGCCAAAAAACCCCAGGCAGGGCGCAAGCCCACCGAGGGCACGCAGACACACTAGGGATAATTTAGAACCATCAATGCACCTAACCTGCATGTCTTTGGACTGTGGGAGGAAACCGGAGTACCCAGAAAAAACCCACGCAGACACGGGGAGAACATGCAAACTCCATGCAGGGAGGACCTGGGAAGCGAACCTGGGTCTCCTAACTGCAAGGCAGCAGCGCTACCCACTGTGCCACCATATGTACACATCCATTTTAATTAATTATTTTCTAGATAAAAAACAAATCAGAATATACTGCTCACATGTGAACTCTGTTTTTTAGGAGTCTGTGGACCATCGTCTTGCACTACAACATATGTTTTTGTATCAATTGCATTGTCCTGGTATGATGCTCAGAAGTACTGCAGATCACATTTCACAGACCTGGCAACTGTGGATAGCCAAGCAGTGAATAACCAGGTGATTCAAGTCACAGCAAATGATGGATGGATTGGGCTGAGACATGGAAATGACACTTGGCAGTGGTCCAATGGAGACCAAATAACCTACACGAAATGGAGTCCATCCCGTTACTGTGCTCAGGTTCAATCAGATGGCTCCTGGAGAGATTCAAGTTGTAGTGAGCAGATTTCTTTCATGTGCTACAATGGTAAATATATTTCTTATGATATATTGTTATCCTGAAAGACTCTCTTTAGCATTTCTTACTTAAAATTGTTTTTGAGATAATGATCTTTCAATATTTAAATTGTATTGTTACCTTTTAAATCTAAGTCTCATTAGTCAGTGCCTCAAAGACACTTGGAGAACAATCGTCAGTCTTAGAACACTTCAGAGGCTGTAAGGCTTCAAAGTTACAGACTTGACAGGTAAAAATTATTGAATGTCCACATTAAATGTTTAAAGATTATACTAGAGGCTACTAGTTATGTCTACATTATACTTGTAAGAAAAACAACCTTGTATCTTTAATATTGATTTGTATGTCCTTTATGAAGTAATATATTTAAAATTTACTCAAGACAAGAGTTACCACTCAGAGCCCTATTCTGAGAGAGTTAGGGTTCAATACAGCAATCAGGATAGTCACTTTTTTGTGGTATGTTTTATCCATTGTGCAGATGAGTTTAAAAGTAAATAACATTTGCCTGCATGTATATTGTATTATATTGCTTTTCAGGGTTGTGCAGTTGGAGTGTTAATAATGGGCTAACACACTGGCATAGTTGGGAGCTTTGCTTATTCATAGTGACTAACCGCTAGTTTAAAATCTGTGTGAACTTTGAACATTGTGCCTGTTTTTGTGAGGTTTTGTTTGAGTCCTGCAAGATACTCAAAGATGGTTTAATTGGCACCTCTCCGTTGCACTTTGTTTCAATCAGTTTTGTACGTGTGTTTATGTGTCTTGCAATGGACTGATGTTCCTTTCAGAATTGGTTCTCATCTTATTGTGTCAGGATAGACTCTAGCCTCAGCAAAAAACTGGGGTGGGAGACAACCTGATTTCATAAACCTGAATCAGCATAGTAAACATCCATCCATCCCTCTGAATCCGAACACAGAGTCACGGGGGTCCGCTGGAGACAATCCCAGCCAACAAGACAGGAACCGATCCCGGGCAGGGTGCCAATCCACTGCAGGACACACACAAACATCAAGCACACACTAGGGCCAATTTAGAATCACCAATCCACCTAACCTGCATGTCTTTGGACTGTGGGAGGAAACCGGAGCGCCCAGAGGAAACCCACGCAGACACGGGGAGAACATGCAAACTCCACACAGGGAGGACCCAGGAAGCGAACCCGGGTCTCCTAACTGCGAGGCAGCAGCACTACCACGGTGCCACCATGCCGCGCATAGTAAACAGTTCAGTGCTAATGTGAAACAAGTTAATAATATTAGTTTAACAGATTTATAGTCAGTGTCTCATCTAAGGATATAGTTTACATTAATATTATATGTTTCAATGATAGCTTTTTAAGAAGATTTTATAGTCTGTGTCTGTAAGTTTTTTTAACCTAGTCTTCATCAGGGAGAATGAGTCTTTTAATCTGTAGCATTTTTTTAACTGAATTTAATGATAAGCACTGTCTTTCTTCTTTGAAGCTGCACCTCTGTATATATACGAGCCTGACTTAAGATTCACAATGTCATAATGCTAACAAACACAAATGAATTTTTTCATGTAATTATGATGAGACAATTTACAATAATGCAGATTAACCAATACTAATAAAATGTCAGGATTTCATATAGCATTTTATTTAACAAAGATTTAATATATACAAAAATACATAAAGTAAACATTCTTTATTTATAACATAGAATCCAGCAATGTAAATGAGGCATATGTGTGGATAAATCAGATAATGAACTGGTCCAGCGCTCTGCAGTACTGTCGAACAAACTACAGTGATCTGGTCAGCATAAGGAATGACAGTGAAAATGAGATGCTAAAGAACAAGGCTCAGGGAAGCCCCTTCTGGATCGGCTTGTTCAACAACCCCTGGAAGTGGTCTGATGGTGGGATTTCAACGTTACAAATTTGGAATCTATATTTTTGCATTTGGGAAGCCAATGAAATATGTGGATTAAACACATGGTTTGGAAATTGGATGGAGTTTCCCTGCAGTTCTCCATATTCCTTCTTCTGCAGTAACAGTAAGAATCTCTTGAAAACTTATTTATGGCTTCAATGAAAATGCACTTACAAATCAGAGGATATAGAACACACAAGTATTATTAATGGCCAAAATAAATGATTGGCTAAATGGCCTTTTTATTGACATCACATTCTGCCCCTTAATTTTATTTGAACACACACACACAAAACACATATTATACTAGACTTTCATGAATAACATAACTTGTGCACTTTACATGAAGTACTGATGTCATCTTAAGTATAATTACATATCTTCAGAAATTCTTTATGCACAACTAGTCATTCACTGTTAGCCTTTACATTTTTTATTTGTCTGTGGTGTTTTGGCAGAAAAGGCAAATTCATTTTTTTGTAAATTTTCTTTATTTACTGTTACATATTGATTGATATTTGACTAGATTGCAATTCCAGATGCTGCAAGATAAATGCAGTAGGATGAATCAGTTTGGAGCATGATTCATTTACTATATACTAAGAAGCTGACAGCTTCAGAAATTGACTTTAACAGTGTTTTCCACCATGTCCCTGTCCTGGAAATGACTTTCAAGATGGTCAGAGCTATATTATACCTATGCTGCTCCAGGGGTCTCTTTTATAAAAGTTTGCATGATTTCGAGCATAAAAATACGTTTATAACAAAAAACAGAAAAATGCATATGCCAAGAAAAAGATCAGACCTAGCTTTCATACATTTATGCGCAATTATCCTCTATAAAACAACATCATCTTGTAAATATACATTTGTGAATATGTCATATTCATGCAATCACTATGCTGCAGAACTTTATCGGTTGGTTGTGCAGCCATATCACGCTCCTGGTAGTGCAAGATGGAAGTTCTTGTCTCTAAATCAGAGTTGTGCAAAGAACCTTTATTTGGTGACCCAAGCATGGGTGTCAGCAACAAGCGCAGATATGTTGAATGGCTACGTGTTACTGCTGCTTTATATATAGTGAGCTCCAGCCACACCATGCCTGAAACGCCTGATCTGTAATTGTAGATGCTCTTTCTTGCTGCATTATGGCAGAGGAGTTCAGACAATTGTCAGTCTCATCTTGGCATCACAGATGACTTGCATGTTAACAGAATGTAACAAAAACAACATCATTCTTGCTAAGTGTGCAATATGAGTACATTAAAGTGCTAGGATTATGAAAACTGACACACATGTAAATTGCCTTTTTATGTTGGTAACAACATTTTATGTTATATATATATATATATATATGCACCCATACCATGTGAAAACTGGATATAACACTTTGTCAGTCAGTTAATGGTTTCCAGCACAGTGCGCATGACATACTGAAGCTTGGCTTAGATTATCCCTGATATATCGGCCAGTTCCCTGACAAGTGACAACAGATAGCCAATATAAACCTGAAGTAAAAAAATTTGCAGTGCAAATACGCAGCATTGGTGCAGTTAAAAAGGAACTAAAATACAATTTGTGCATCATATTCACTGCACTTGAATATATGTTTGTTGCATCAGCGTACATTATAATAACAGCTCGGTGGTAATGAATTATACATGTGAGTCTTCATTTCAAGTGTTTTTTTGTGCGTAGAACAGGTCAATATCTGCTGTTGAAGCTTTGAACATTGAAGCAGTGCTGCATAACAAAATGTCAGATTAAATTAATACTTAAAGTTTTTATTTGAAAAAGGTGTTTCCATATTTCTGACTGTTATTTTAAACTTTTTGACCCAGACGATTTTGCTGTGGGCTTGCTGTATTTTGAGAGTGTTCTAAAACATAAACACAACTATTAACTGCTTTGAAAGGATTTACTTACAAAAAGGATAAGTACGTAAGTAAGACTAACACCCACTGAACCCCACCTTACTAATGCACTCCCCCACTTCCTTATTTGCTATATATTGTCTTCATTCCTTTATGTCTAATTATTTTCCTCTTATGATGGTACTTGTCAGGTATCAAAACTTCAGGAATAAAAAGCTGTTTTAAGATAATGTGATTCATTTTCTCCCTTTGTGGATTTCTATCTATCTAATATTTATAGTATATATTGTCACACACATGTGCATGGGAGGCAGCTAAAGGACTCAAAAGAAGGTAAATCTCGATCAGTCCAGGGGGTGCCAGAGTGCATTAACACTAGAATTACCAGAGCCTACGAAAAAACTCTTAGATCCAGCCCACCTTAAATCGCTTCTTAAAACCGTTCTCACCTCTCCGCCAGCGTCTTTTGTCATCTAAATCTATACTAATTAATAAAAGGCAAAGCTCTCACTGACTGACTGACTCACTGACTGACTGACTCACTCATCACTAATTGTCCAACTTCCCGTGTAGGTAGAAGGCTGAAATTTGGCAGGCTCATTCCTTACAGCTTACTTACAAAAGTTAGGCAGGTTTCATTTTGAAATTCTATGCGTAATGGTCATAACTGGAACCTGTTTTTTGTCCATATACTCTAATGGAGGAGGTGGAGTCACGTATCACGTCATCACGTATTACGCCTCCTACGTAATCACGTGAAGTGAAAACAAGGAAGAGATTTACAGTACGAGTCAAAAGCGGGAACGAAGGTAAATGACGTTAATTGTTGAGTGTCTTTTAATACTGTGTAATTGTTGAGTGTCTTTTAATACTTTGTAAGCATACATATTAACAGATGTGCAATTAAACGTGTGCATTTACGGAGTGATTTCTCAGGCTTAAAGCTCGAAGTGATCACTCGAGTGAAGGCAGCTTCACAAAAAAAACAGATCCTTAACAAAGTGTTATTGGTATATTTTCCCTCAATTTTAAAAGGTTTTCTTTTCTTCTTAATTAAAATTTAAAAGCAGAACTTCGCTGGTGCGAACCGTGGGGATTTGAGCGACTGACGCATACAGACATATTCATGAGTGCAGGTACTTCGGAAAGAAAGCACCCTGTAAACCTAAAGTTTAAATTAAGTTCATAGACCTACAAAAGGTTGCCATTGATTTCAGGCAAGATTGCTTTTCTCCTGTACAACTATACGTTGCATTCTCAAGAGTGTGCTTGCACAGCTTGGTCATATTATAACCGGAGTGCTGAACTGACAATACAAACAGAACAATCGTAAAAACAGGATTAAATAAAAAGGCTGCTTCCATTGGCAAAGCAACGAAAAAGGAAGACCTTATATGACGTTCGTTTATAAAACAGCGGAGAGGCTGTGTGAAGTCAGCTTCACAAAAAAACAGATCCTTAACAAATTGTTATTGGTATATTTTCACTCAATTTAAAAAGGTTTTCTTCTTAATAAAAATTTAAAAGCAGTACTTCGCCGCTGCAAAGCACGGGGATGTATATATATAGATAGACAAATAGAGATATATATGTATATATATATATAAATAGATAGATAGATAGATAGATAGATAGATAGATAGATAGATAGATAGATAGATAGATAGATAGATAGATAGATAGATAGATGTGTATGTATGTAGATATATGTGTATATATGTGTATATATATGTAGATATGTAAATATGTATATGTATATATATATATGTCTGTATGTATATATATATATATATATATATATATATATATATATATATATATATATATGTATATATATGTATATATATGTGTGTGTGTATGTATGTATGTGTGTATATGTATGTGCATATATATGATGATATATGTATATATATGTGGATGTGTATATGTATACATATATATATATATGTATATATGTAGATATGTGTATATGTAGATATGTATATATAAGTATATATGTTTATGTATATATATGTTTACATAACCTCTTTAACACACTACTTCTCCGCTGCGAAGCGCGGGTATTTTGCTAGTGTACTGATAAAGACAAGCTGCCAGCAGCCGGCTATTCCATCCCCCCAACGACTTAGAACGTAAACGAGCTTTTCCCAGCTCATGCCTTGATTGATTATCTGGGAGTGAAGTGGAGTTTTAGAGTAGAAATAATAGATTGTTATTTGGAACACACGCATTTCATATGTGTTGCATTTCTACAGTAATCTGTGTAAACACATTGTTAAAACAGAAGTGTTTTATATATTCTAGTAGCAAATGACAAAATGTAGGCATAAACTATATAATGTATGAAGCCTGAAGTCCAAATATCAAAGAAACACTTTTCACAAAAGGTACAAAAAAAAAGCCACCTCCAAAAAAAGCCACCTTAGTGTGTGACATTGACACGCATTAACTATCACTGCTTCCGTGGCGCAACAGTATCATTTCCTGACTGGGAATCAGAAGGTCATGAGTTCGATCCTGCAGAACTCCCTTTTGAGAAGTGTTCTTATTTTCACTATTTTAGAATAAAAAGATACATTTAATTTCAGTCTGTAACAGCCGGTGTAATTTATGATATTTGTAAAGGTTAGCTTTATTTTTTTTTTAAATTCACTTTTCATTGTCTCAGTCGCGTTCAGGATCCTTCCCTACCGCCCCCCACCTGATACTGCTGTTTTCACATAAAGACGCGCTATAGTTCTGCAGTGTATCACGATACATACGACCGTGTGTTTTTTTCCCCCAATATTGCCAGTCCCCACATGTTGCTGTATGCTGTTTCTTTTGTACTCCAGGACATGCAGAGGAAAGCATAGTAAAGAGCAGTAACTTCAGCGCTATATGCAATCATCAGGCACTCCCCATCTGATGCTGTTTTTACATAAAGACACGGTAAAGCTCTGCAGTGTACTTGTGACTGCATTGTCGTACCAATGCTTGCGAACTGAAGTGTCTGCATGCACTTTTCGTGGCATTACACGTGTATTTTTTGAGTATGCCCATGTAGCTCAAACACAGGAACATATGTTGATATAAAAGTATAACAAAACAAGTGCACTTTTATTCAAGACTATAACCGAAGAAAAAAGAAAGCAAGTTACAGTAGGCGGTTGATATGACAGCTTGCGTGGTGGAATGCTAAGAACTGCTGATTTCCATTCCGTGCTATATAACTGTTAACATTTGAATCTGATGATTGCATATAGCGCTGTCTTATTCAGTGTGCGCAAGAACATGCAGGTGGCCAGTTACTGAGTGCTACAACGCACATTTTAAAAAAAGAAAGAGACAAATATATGTGACGTTTTGAAGAAATCATTTTATGACGCGAATAGTACCAATCAGAAAACATCGTCGAAGTAATGCAATATTATTTGAAAACGAACAGCATCAGATTGGGTGTGAAGTTATACTGGCGCTGTTTGAGTCAGATCAGAAGCTGAATAAGCTGAAAAAGCTCCTGTTCTGACTCTAAGTAAAAAAGCATGAATTAATCAACAGAAATAACCGCGATTGACATTTTAAAGTTAACGATTTACAGTGCATACCAATTTATAAATTTAATGTCTGTTTGAGGAAAAAAAAAACACTTTCTTCAAAGCTGGGAATCGAACTCAGGTTTCTGTAGCAGGGTTCGGCAGCTGTGCTCCAAGTCAGCAAACCGTAGCGTTAAGCCACGGAAGCTGTTGTATCCTCCTTGAACCTTTTGTGGTATTTATTTGATGTTTGGACTTCAGGCTTCACAGATTCTATAGTTTATGCCTAAATTTTGTAACATTTATTACTAAAATATGAAAAAGTTTCTGTTTTAGCAATGTGTTTACACAGATTACTGTAGAAACGGAACACGCATGAAATGCATGTATACCAAAGAGCGATCTATTATTTCCATTCTAAAACTCCAGCAGTTCAGTCACTCCCAGATAATCAAACACGGCATGAGCTGGGAAAACTTAGTGAACGTTCTGTGACGGTGGGGGATGGAATAGCCGGCTGCTCGCTGCTCCTCTTAATCGGCACATTTAGAAGACAAAAGAGAGGTGAGAACTGTTTTAAGGTGGGCCGGATCTACGAGTTTTTTCGTAGACTCTGGTAATTCTAGTGTTAATCCTTTCTCTTATCTCCCTGCAGACCAAATGTGGGAAATTCCGCCTGGTCCCACCCCCAGAAGATGTCACTTCCGGTTCCGGTCCCATTATCCCTCCTCTTCCTGCCGTTTTACTATATATGCGCCATGTTTTCTAATCTGGGCAGTTCTGTTTTGGAATCTTGTCTGTATAGACTATTCTCACAACCTTTTTTCGAATTTTGCAGCCATTTCTCAAGTATACAGGAGGCTGCCCCAAACATCTTTGTGTGTCAAGACTTGATTATTTACCACTATATACTGTATATACATGCCTTCTTAAAGGAAGAACCGGTAGGGAGTGCATGCACAGGGAACTATCTCAGCCCTCTTTGGTTGCAGCAGTGCCTCGGATTCCCACAGGGCTCCATGGGAGTTGGAGTTTAGTGCAGCCCTGTTGGGTTCTGTGGTAGCCACCATGGGGTGCTGGATGGAATGCGAAGCAGTACTTTGATGGACTTCTGCCTCACCTGGAAGTGTTTCTGGACCATCCTAATAGGCCACCAGAAGTACTCCCGGGTGCAGTATAAAAGAAGCCTGCTGCCATTACTCCCTGAGCCAAAGTCAGGAGGTGTAGGAAGAAACTTGCTGGAGGAGAAGTGGAGGCAGAAGGAGAACAGAGACAGAGAAGAGAAAAACAAAGAAAGAGAGAAGTGTGCTGTATAATAGTGCTTTATAATCTGTGTTTGGTACTTTATGATATGCTGTGCATTTGGGAAACAAGAACCTTACAACTTGTGGGTAAAACCTTTCCTTGAATCTATAGTGTGAGTGCCAATGGCCCTGTACTATCCATATTACTAACCGAGAATGGTAAACCGGAATGAACGTAGGGACATCCGGCCATGGGCCGTAGCCGCAAAAGACGTACTGCGCAAGCGCCCCCACAAAACCCCCCTTCCAAGCAACGGAAACCGGATGCAAAGCAACGTAAAATAAGAAATGAGGCGCCCATAGCACACAGAAAAAAGGAGTCAGACGCGAAACGGAACACACACAAAGAAGAGAATTGAGACCCACGACACACAAATGAGGCAACGCCCCCTAGCACAAAAAAAAAAAAAAAGAAGTCAGACGCGAGCGCCACACAAACCCATTGGACACAAAACGGGACAGACTACGGACATAGCACACGAAACATACACAAAAAGCAGGATTCGGACCCACGACCACACTAACATAAATAAGAAATGAGACACAAAGCACCATTACTAAACGAACCGTCCGTATTAAATATACGTCATCTGAACACATTCAAATTATGCAGCATACACTGCATTACATTACATCTCATTACACTGATGCACTATTAACCTCTAACTGACGAAGTACCTGAAAGTAAAAACTTTATGAACTGCATTACATCCTACAATACTTCATTTGCTTTTGCATCTAATGGCATCCAGTGACTTACTCAACACCATTCATAAACTTCTACAAACGTTGATGAATAATGATATTCCCTTTGGAAGAAAGGTACTTTTATTACGAGGAGATTTTACACAGTGCTTAGCTATTGTTCTACATGCCATGCACTCAGCTATTCTTCAATCCACCTTAAAATACGCAGACAATTGGCATTGCTTTCAAAAGAGTTACGGAGATATTTGGAACAATTTCCCCTTAGAGTATTTGAACACTATTACCCCAGCCGGATTACCACAACACAATCTTAGCCTTAAAAATGGAACAATAATCATGCTATTAAGAAACCTTAACACTAAACAGGGTTTATGCAATGGTACACGTTTAGTCGTCAACACCATGCCACACAATGTTATTAAAGCAAAACTTCTTACAGAATCACATGCTAACAATACTGTTCTAATTCCTACAATTACCTTACAACTTCTGACCTGGAATTACCTTTTACACTTAAACGGCGACAGTTCCCCATTAGACCTGCCTTGACCATGACCATCAACAAATCACAAGGACAAAC
Organism: Erpetoichthys calabaricus; assembly: GCF_900747795.2. Classification (NCBI taxonomy): domain Eukaryota; kingdom Metazoa; phylum Chordata; class Cladistia; order Polypteriformes; family Polypteridae; genus Erpetoichthys; species Erpetoichthys calabaricus. The sequence continues at coordinate 67,017,497 of NC_041394.2, forward strand.
CATAGACAAAGTTGGCATCTACCTCTCTGAGCCCGTTTTTGGACATGGACAACTTTATTTGCTTCCTATATGCGTCATCTACACCTTCACACTATGCTATATCTCATTCATACATCACGCTCTTTGTAAATTCACAACACCAGGGGTTGGCGAGCGAAGCGAGCAGGGGGCGGAGCCCCCTAGTTTGCTAGAAGAGAGGGCTGAGAAAAGCAGCCATGAAGTATGGTTGAGGTCTTTAAGCAGGCTTACTAAAGCAGGGAGTGTTATATATATTCCGAAGGGAAGGTAGTTCAGTACAAGTAATATTCTTGCTGCCTTCACACACAGTATAACTGCAGGAGCAACTCTGAAACCATAAGTGCTTGGTTTATATAGGATACAGTAATGTATTCTGCCTTGTTTATGAGTGTGACCTGCTATGGACTGGTATCCTGTCCAATGATGGTTTGTGCTCCACTGCTGATGAGATAGATTCTGGCGGTCTTTGATAAGTTTTCCCTCAGGTCAAACACTGAAGAATCTGAAATCTTGGAGAAAATGGCTTCTTTCGATGCACTGGAAATTATTACAGAACTTGTTAAAACAAGAAAAAGGTATTAGAATCAAGCAAAATTATCTGCCAATATAGTGAGAAAGTTTAACTTGTTAAATTTTCTAAAAATGAGATTATATATCTTACACATACAAATCTACTCAAGTCAGTTATTCTTAAAATAAAAAAAACAAGATCTATTATTTCTTATCAAGATTTTCTGGCTTGTTAAGATTTCATTTTTTCCAGTGCACTGAGATTGCACAGGTGGTGAACCAGATGAGGGGAGGAAAGGCTGCAGGGATCTGTGGTATCCAGGGTGAGCTTCTCCAGGCCGGTGGTAAGGCTGTCCTCCTGGCATTGTAAGCAATCTTTGCTTCCATTTGAGAGACTGGCATCATCCCATCTGACTGGAAAATGGGACTTGTCGTCCCTATCTAGAAAGGAAAGGGTGATCGCCTGGATTGCAACAACTACAAGGGGATAACACTGCTCTCACTGCCAGGTAAGGTCCTTGTTAGGGCCATCCTCAATAGGATCCGTGATCACTTTTTCACCTACCAGCGACCGGAACAGTCTGGTTTTATGCCTAAGAAGTCTACCATCGACCACATCCTGGCACTGAGGGTTCTCATGGAGTGCAAACGTGAATATCGGCAAAGTTTCTTTGCAGCCTTTGTCGATTTTCGTAAAGCATTCAACTCAGTTGATCGAGCTTCCCTGTGAGACATCCTGAGGGTTTGCGGGATCCCCTCGAGGTTGCTGGATATCATGGCCGGCCTGTACACTGGTATTGTGAGTGCTGTGCAGAATGGAGGCAGAACCTCTGTATTTTTCCCAGTTGATTCTGGGGTTCGTCAGGAGTGTGTTCTTGCTCCTACTCTGTTCAATGCTTGTATGGACTGGGAGTTGGGCAAGGTTGTGGGGCATCTGTTGGTGAAGAAAGATTCATGGATCTTGACTTTGCTGACGATGCTGTGATCTTCGCGGAGTCAATGGAGGCTCTGATCAGGGCGCTCTAGAGACTGAGCGAGGAGTCTGAGTGTCTGGGCTTGCGAGTGTCCTTGATAAAAACCAAGATCCAGGCCTTTATTGACCTCTTGGGCACAGCCATTAGCAGTGTGTCTGTTTGCAGAGAGAGTGTCGACCTTGTCGAGAGATTTACTTACCTTGGCAGTGACATTCATGTCTCTGGTGAGTCTTCCTATGCAGTCAGTAGACGGATTGAGAGAGGATGGGAGGTCATGAAGTCACTGGAAAGGGGATTGTGGTGCTCCTGATATCTATGCAAAAGGATGAAGGTCCAAGTCTTTAGAGTCCTGGTGCTTCCTGTCTTGTTATATGGTTGCGAAAGATGGACGCTATCCAGCGACCTGAGATGAAGACTAGACTCCTTTGGTACTGTGTCTCTCTGAAAAATCTTTGGGTACTGTTGGTTTCACTTTGTGTTGAATGAGCGGTTGCTCATGGAGTCCTGAATGAGGCACATTACCTGCATTGTGAGGGAGCGTCAGTTACAGCAGCACAGCCATGTGGCGCGTTTCCCCGATGGTGATCTAGCTTGTAAGATCCTCATTGTTGGGGACGCGAGTACCTGGACTAGGCCAAGAGGTCACCCATGTAACACCTGGCTGCGGCAGATAAAGGGTCATTTCCAGAGGGTGGGACTGGACCGTGTGTCTGCCTGGGGGATTGCCAACCGAGATCCCGAGATGTTTCATCATGTAGTGGGTGCAGCAATGCACTGTACAGTGCATGCTCCCCGACTTGACTTGACTTGTAGATATGAAGTGTATAATGTGAGGTTAATATTCACCTCAATAACAAGGTTATTTAGAGAAACCTGATTTATAAAATATACCCTTAGCAGGGTCCTGGAGGGTGCATGGGAGTTTGCCCAACCAGTCTACATGTGTTTTGTGGACTTGGAAAAGGCATTCGACCATGTCCCTCGGGGAATCCTGTGGGGGGTACTCCGAGAGTATGGGGTACCGGCCCCCCTTATAAGGGCTGTTCAGTCCCTGTACGATCGGTGCCAGAGCTTGGTCCGCATTGCCGGCAGTAAGTCGAACCCGTTTCCAGTGAGAGTTGGACTCCGCCAGGGCTGCCCTTTGTCACCGATTCTGTTCATAACTTTTATGGACAGAATTTCTAGGCGCAGCCAGGGCGTTGAGGGGGTCCGGTTTGGTGGGCTCAGGATTGGGTCACTGCTTTTTGCAGATGATGTTGTCCTGTTTGCTTCATCAGGCTGTGATCTTCAGCTCTCTCTGGATTGGTTCGCAGCCAAGTGTGAAGCGGCTGGGATGAGAATCAGCACCTCCAAATCCGAGACCATGGTCCTCAGCCGGAAAAGGGTGGAGTGCCCTCTCAGGGTTGGTAGCGAGATCCTGCCCCAAGTGGAGGAGTTCAAGTATCTCGGGGTCTTGTTCACGAGTGAGGGAAGAATGGAGCGTGAGATCGACAGGCGGATCGGTGCGGCATCCGCAGTAATGCGGGCGCTGCATCGGTCTGTCGTGGTGAAAAAGGAGCTGAGCCGCAAGGCGAAGCTCTCAATTTACCAGTCGATCTATGTTCCTACCCTCACCTATGGTCATGAGCTATGGGTAGTGACCAAAAGAACGAGATCGCGAATACAAGCGGCTGAAATGAGTTTCCTCCGCAGGGTGTCTGGGCTTTCCCTTAAAGATAGGGTGAAAAGCTCAGTCATCCGGGAGGGGCTCAGAGTAGAGCCGCTGCTCCTCCGCATCGAGAGGAGTCAGATGAGGTGGCTCGGGCATCTGATCAGGATGCCTCCTGGACGCCTCCCTGGTGAGGTGTTCCGGGCACGTCTAACCAGGAGGAGGCCCCGGGGAAGACCTAGGACACGCTGGAGGGACTATGTCTCTCGCCTGGCCTGGGAACGCCTTGGGATTCTCCCGGAAGAGCTAGAAGAAGTGGCCGGGGAGAGGGAAGTCTGGGCATCTCTGCTCAAGCTGCTGCCCCCGCGACCCGACCTCGGATAAGCGGGAGACAATGGATGGATGGATGGATGATTTATAAAAAGCCATTTAGAGAAACTGGATTATTAGCCTCTGAGCAATCTTCTAAAACAGAGATAGATTTCTGTATATGGCCATGTAAACCCTTAATTGGGTTACTGTTAAGGATTATGTTGTTCTGTGCATGTCCATTGCACTCTGTCAGCCTTCACATGTACAGTATTTTCTTCACACACACATTAGCAGCCACAAGTAGAAGTGTCCACAAAATAAATTTCCAGATATAAATGATCTGTGTCTCAAAATTTCAGAAATTGCTAAATTTATGTTGATGTGATGAATGTATAATGCTAAACTCAGCAACACAATCATGACAACAGTAGGGCAACTGTTAGCAATATTCACAAATCTCTTTCTCTGGCAAACATTTTAATCTCCAAAAAAACAAATGAGTTATAAATAAAATGAGACCACATCTTCCCAACCCAGTAACTCCCTTGAAAAGCACAAACATGCTGAGAGATGGCCAAGGCATAGGTCCCTGAGAAAGTGTAGGCACAATGAATATACAACAAAATAAAGGAGAACTGTGTGAAGGGCCATTGTTTTGTGAGCAACAACTGTTTCTGTATGAATCTATGAATCTGTGCAGACTGCTGATGTGAAAAGTTTTGTATTCATCTAACATGCCATCGGCTGTTCACATATGTATACAGTGAAATATGTAAGGCCATAATTTTTAAACTGTTTAAACAGAAAATAATAGTTTCTACTTTCTACTTCATTTATTACTTTAGGACTCCTGGTTTCAAATTTTGCATTTGCAGATCCTCATATCTGAATTGTTAGTTTGTTTGGACAGAATTTTATTTTTCAAGAGGAAATAATATTAATAATTATCATTAAGACTGGCATACTTCATATTATAATGGTCCCCTGTAGTGCTCACTGGCACTAAGTGCTAATGGGTTTTAGAACCTTTACAACACTTTTTCAGGTGGCACGCTCACCATTGCCATGATAGTTGGAATTCTTATGAGATTTTGCAGCCTTGCCATTGCATTGAAGCTGTTTATATCCCTAATGGAATGTCATGTCATATTATGGGCAACACATTCCTTATAATATAAACAATAAACCTATTTTTCCTTCTTTCAGATAAAGATGCATTTGTTTGTACTTGCATACATCAAAATATTGGAAGACCTGAATCTAGGCTTAGAATTTAATAGCAAATGCTGGCCAGAAAAATGTGCAGTTTTTTCATACAAAAAAAGAAAAAGTAACACAAAAGTAACAGTGCTTGTAACACATTACATTTCACAATAAGTAACTATATAACATATTTTGTTATTTTATTAAAAGTAAATTATGTTACTTGTTACGCATAAAAGTAACATTTCCCAACACTGTTCACAAATAATGTTAAAGCAACTTTCCGCTGCTTAGAGGGAAATGCAGATGACTTCTAAGAATCTAATTAACCAAAAAAGAAGGCCATGAAGTAGACCTGGAATTTATATTATGCTGAGTCCTAGGTTGCTGACACTAATGCACAAAGCTTAACTCTAAGCTGGCTTCTGTTTTAAGCAAGCCATAAACAAAAGGTGTTTTTTTCACAGAATCAACATACAGAATTATTATTTGTATTACTCATCTATGGGAGGAGTCATATTTCACCAAATAAAGACTACTATGCCTGTTGCTCAGATTATAATATTGATCTCAGTTTGTAGCACTGTTGGCCTCCTCATTGTGATCTGCAACCATAGTGAAAACAAGAGTGTGTAGCAACATCAGTATTAAAACTTAAGAAAAACAAAACCCTAAAAAATTAACAATAGATTGAATATACTGGATGAGATAACACCTATAATGTTATGCATGTGTTAATGAAAGTGTTTGCTTGAGGCTTGGACTCTCCAGGCGGAGGGGAGATTCTGATTCTAAGTAACCACAGCTGATGATGGAGTCAGACTAGTGTAACCACAAGGGGGGCACTGAGCCCTAAACAACAGACACAATGTCACCCAACACAACTTCATGTCTAAATTAAGGGTAATTATTTGTTACAAACACATTACAAATAATCACCAGCTAAAATCAATACAAGAATATAACAAGTAATCAAATTCTTCCCTCCAGACTCTGACTTCCCAAGGTGAGGGTGGTGATTCCATTTATCTCAGACCCAGGAGTACTTCCGGTGCCAGAATATGGTCCATTGGAAACACTTACATGTCAGGTAGAAGTGCCACAAAGCCCGGATTGTAAACCCCTGCAGCACCCCTTGATAAAACCCACAAATCCCAATAGGGCTGATCTTTGGTTCCTAGCATGCTGCCATCTAGTGTATTTGGGAACAAAATATTGACCAGTCATCTCCGCCGATCCTTCCATTGCAGCCTCCTGGCTTGGTAAGAATCCCAATTCAGTCCTGGACAGGATGCCAACCCATGTGTGCTATCCATTATGCTAGTTAACGTACATGACTTATTTGTATTATAGATGTTGATTAGCTGGGGTTTTTAAATTAATAACTGTTTCTGTAAAAATTGCATATTATTTAGTTTCATAACAGGGTATAGGCCAAATTTCAGAGGAGGTTTGCAACATTTGTTGGAGAAATATTTGGACAATAGACATCTGAGTAACAAGGAAAGATCAATTATTTGTGTATCAAGTACCTGCAGTTTATTTGGAGCCGAGCCAGTTTGTCTTCACTTTGTATTACTTAGTAATCCATAACACAAAGTGATTTAGAACACAGACAGGTACAGAATTTCAAAAGGTAAGTAAATTGCATACAAAATGCTGGCTCATTGTGGAAACTTAAAAAGATAAAATAAAATGCTTAACATTTACTTTTTTCTTCTTGTTTTTCACAGAGTCATTATCAACCTCTACAAGTACAGCTGCAGGTAACACAAAGATGATGATCTTTCTTTTTAAACTTGCTATACTGTTAATGAATGCCATCTAATATATTTTTGTAGTAAGCTGTATCATAATTATTTTTTAAAAGAGAGAACTAGAATTTGAAAAATATTAGCACACTATTAAAATATGAAAATAACCTGAAACCACATGCAAAAGTATTCATATTACCTATATTCAGTGCTGTATGAACTGTTTCATTATAATTGTTTAGATATAAAACACATTAAAACCTAACAGCACAAAGCACACCCAGTTGTAGTTACTTTTTCCATCAGGCTTGCCCACCACATATCACATACACAATCCTCACCATCCCTTATCCATTTTGTAACAGTTCCCTTTTTCACTGAAGGCCATTCCATCTTTCTTTAGGTATGCAGTAGTCTCAATAACAAATGAAAGTAACCCAGGACTATGCCCCTAAATAGAAGACTGGCATTTCTTACAGAGAGATAGTCCTGCTTTTGCCAATGGTTTTGTTTGCTCTCTAAGCATCTTAATTATTATGCAAAACATCTTGAGTAGAAAGAAGTGGGAGATTCTTCAGGCTATTATTGGAGTCAGTGTCACAGTACCACATATTTTAGGTATCGGCACATATTTTAGGTATGCAGGCAGATTAGAATGAAGGACACTAATGGGAATTTATATAAATCCAATCCAAAAAAGTATATTGGAGAGAACAGCTTTAATTGGTGGTAGTTATAATACAACAAGGAAATTGCAGGTCAGGTATCTCTTACATTTTCCAATTATGCAGTTTGCATGAACCCTTAAAAACACCCTGAAAGTCAGATATTTTATTTGTGGCATAGTCAATGTACTTTGCTCTTTTTATAATAGTAATAGCTCTTTTTAATAATTTTTAGTCACGTCTTATAAAACGTCTTTGTGTTTTATGATGTCTCATTAGATAGACAGTTTATCAATCACTTTTGAATATGCACCAATATGTAGTGGTATTAATCAGAATGTGACAAGCAAAGGGAAAGATGGGCATCTCTTACCTTCTCCATGTTTGCTAGATAAGACACTGGTACATGTCTTTTGTGAACTGACAGTTTGTCTAAGGGCCGGTTTATACTTCAAGCTCAAAACCCATATGCGCCTGCATCACGGCTGCCACATGTTCCCAGCGTTCATTTCAGAAATTAATGCGACGTGTGCACAAGTTGCAGTACCAGGAAAAAGTCGGGGGGAGGGCGCATTGTGCTAAAAGTTGGAATGTGACGTCAGAGTCTCTGTTTACTATCTACATGTGACAGAAATCCGCTTGAGGATCCTAAATCGATGTGCGTGCTTTGATGTTTGATGAATGGTTCGACGTGGTGAAGCAAAATGCCGACATACAGATGCATTCGTGGTGCTTTTATATTCAAGCATTACATATTCCCGATCGTAATAACACGATGCATTTTAAAGTCTCACATAACATCTTTTGTGCCTTTTTTTTTTTGCAATTGCACAACAGCAACATAATGCACAGCGCTGTATTTGAGCCACAGAGAAAAAAAATTAAGGACATGGTGAAAATATGTATTTTGTGATTAAAGTGGAAATTTCGGCTTTAATCTCAAAATGTCCACTTTAACCTCGTAATTTACTTTATTATTAAAGCAGACTGTCGTAAATGTCATCCCAGTTTTAAATCGCTACGAGCTTCTTGGACCTGACAGCAGTGGCAAGCAGCAATAGATCACCACACAGAACACATCTTTAGATTTATACTTGATATCAATTTCATGATGAAATGCAATAAAGTATGTATGTTACATTTTACAGATAAAATGTTAATTTTGTTTAAATAACAAATACTGTTAATAATTACACACATGGTGGTGACACGGTGGAGGAGCGGTAGCACTGCTGTCTCTCAGGGAGCCACGTCACTGGTATTCCCTGCTTGGAATTTACATGTTTTCCTGCTGGGTTTCCAGAGTGTGCTCCGGTTTCCTTCCAAACACATGCAGATTTGGGGATTTGGTGCTACTAAAATGACTCCAGTATATGTGTGTGCTTGTATTCACCTTGCGATGCCCCATCCAGGGATTGTTTCTGCCTCGTGCCCAATGCTTGCTGGAATGGACACATCCCTGGATTGAATGGTGCAATCATTAAACATCCTTTTCAGAGATATTGCGGTAAGGTGTCATCGGAATTTAATGTGTGTTCCAGGCAATTCACAACACAAAGAAGCCGAACCAGTTCTCACTGTGATAATATCTCGCACTGCCACCTGGTGGATTCCTCCAGATTTACGTAAAGTACGCGCGCAAGTATAAACAGTCAAACACCAGCGTAGCAGGAGCGTCTGCTGCAGCATGTGTTGCGTCGCTTGAAGTATAACCCCAGCCTAAAACATTTCTCCACGATTCATTCCCTGCTAAAAATAGGTGTTTCAAAAGAAACCATTAAGTTGTGAAACATTTGTAACAGTAAGAACAGTACTTCGATTGTGTCCAAACAGGACTGACTGGGAAAAGAAAGTGGCTGTTTTTTATAGGCAGTGTGAAGGAAGAGGAGGGTCCAATGGGACACAGGTGGAAGTAAGCTCAGTAGGAGGGCATAGTCTGGAGACTGTAGTGGGACCCTGTTGGGGTTTAGCTGGTCTTTCCTTCTGGTGATCTGCAGAGGATGGAGAAAAGACATTAGTACACTTTGTCAACCCCTGAATTAGTGTTTTACCATTAGTTAAGCTCATAGACTGCCGGTTCTATTCAATAAAGGCGCGCACAAAAAGGCGACCTTCAAAAGGGCGACCTCAATTGAGCGCCGAATAAAGGCGCGCGTAAATAAAGGCGAGCTTCAAAAGGACGACCTCAATTGAGCGCCGAATAAATGCGCACGCAAATAAAGGAGCGCTTCAAAAGGATGACCTACGGAGCAAATTAAATTAATTGTCCTTGATTATGCTAATAGACCGCATCTCGAATATCTACGTGGCATTGCACATAATCTACAGCTTCAAGTGTAACTTGCTTTCACCTTTTTATACATTCAGTCATTGCCTTAATCTAATTTTCTGTAATTTTGAAAACAACGAAATATAGAGAGAATTAGAAATAGTTCGTTAGAAGTAGTTCGTTAGAAGTTCATGCATTAATTAATTGGATGTTTTAATATTCTTGCTTTCACCTTTTTATACGTTCAATCATTGCCTTTATCTAATAAATTTTCTGTAATAATTTTGTTGCGTTTGCCTTTATTCGCTGCGCCCAATTGACGTCACCCTTTTGAAGCGCTCCTTTATTTGCGCGCACATTTATTCGGCGCTCAATTGAGGTCGTCCTTTTCAAGCTCGCCTTTATTTACGCGCGCCTTTATTCGGCGCTCAATTGAGGTCGCCCTTTTGAAGATCGCTTTTATTTATGTGCGCTTTTATTCGCCGCGCCCAATTGAGGTCGCCCTTTTGAAGGTCGCCTTTATGTGCGCGCCTTTATTGACGGATACCAGACTGCCTCCCATGCACATGTGTGTGACACGATATTCTATATAAACTGATCATAGGGTTTCCTTCCTATTTGCAAACTTGAAAACCTTATCAGTTCATCCCTCTCGCCTCTCATTCTCTATTCTTCCAAAGTTCTAGAAACTCATTGCTTTAGTCTAGTTAAGTCTAAGAGCTAAACTGATAGTGTATAAATAACAGTAATAACAGTAATAAATAACAGTAATTGTGATCTACTGTAGTTTTTATCTTAAAAAAAATGTTAAAAAATTACTTTCCTTTTTAGTTAAATAAAAATGCTTCATTAATAAAACACAACTTTTTTCTTTCTCATATCTTACAGTGCCATTCACGGCACCTACTTCTCCATCGACAACAGGTAAATTATAATTAGAGAAAGTAAATAAAACTGATTTATAAAACTAAGGCTTCAAATGACAAACTGTGGTTGAGGATTATATTCCAAGTTTATTGCCTTGACATTTTAGCACCTTCTATCCTACTAACAATTGCAACTACATTTTGGCCATTCCTAGGGTACCTAAATTCAACCAAATTGGGACAGAATAGTCTGCTATCTGGATTCGGTTTCCGTTAAATACAAGGGATGATGCATTGCTTTTTCACCTAATTTGGGCCCGTGTTTTTAGTGAAAACTCAATATATAATATCAAAGGAAGAGGCATAAAATAATTTTTGTATTTACTGCAATACGTTTCATATTTGTAAAGATAAAATGTTAAGATTTTCTTGTATGCACAGATTCAATTTTGCTAGATTAACTGTTTTTATCATTTTACTTAGATATGAGCCTAAGGGCCTTTTATTAATCAATTTTGCTTTCAAATTCATCTGTCATGACTGTTGTGCTGCTTCACTGCCACTAACTCTGATTTAAGGTTTGTTTCCAGAGAATTCTTATAAAGCCTATCATTACACTCTGTACTGATGTACGAGTTACCTTTTTCACTAAATGCACCTGGCCATATCTCATTAGAAAAACAGATTAGTAATCCTTGCAGATATTTTTTTTACTTTTACCTACTTTATTACACTTTTACTTAATGAGTACAGATGTTTTTAGCTAAAAAGTTCTATGAAAAACCTTGGGTAACACTTTAATTTAGTTACTGCAAAAATGCATATATTATTCATTTACTTGAATGGTACAAGACCTTCACAAAGGCTTCTTCTGGTATTCATAATATGTATTAAACCTCAGTAGGTTATGCATCGATGTGCAGTATGGCATATTCACATGATGATAAAATTACTTGTTGGTCTTATACTAATATGTAATATCAAGAGAAATGTGTCTCAGTTATGCCATCTCAGACCACTCCAAAGTGAGGTTTTGTTAGTAGGTCACATTGCAAAGATGAATAAACACTTTACTGATGCTTTAAAAGTATTTCTGTTAAGGTATTGTTACATAAATGTAAATGGGTAAAAGATGCAGTACCTAAACTAAAGTGTTACCAAAATCACATAAATTCTGATATAGATGATAACAGATTATATTTAATAATAGATTATGGAATATTTGACATAAAGACTAAAATATTTCAGTAAGCAGTACCACCTGTGCATTGTTACTGTAGCACACATCAAGCACTATGTCAATTGCCTTCATACTTGTACAAAGTATCTGCTCTTGAGACAGTTGTCAATAAATTCATTTTTATTTTACACTTTGTAAGTCATACTGCAAAGTGAGTTAGAAAAAGATAGAAGAAACAACCGTAAACAGGAATCATTTTTGTCCAATTGTTGAAGCCCAAGTAAATGTTGAGTTATTATGGAAAAATTCTAAAATATACAAATTATGCGTTATATATTCATTTTGCTTTTATTTTTACAGAATTATCTTCAGTCTCTACAACCTCAACAACAGGTAACTACTGATAAATAAGATCCTCCGTTTTAACTGTTAAATCAATATGATTTTCTCATTTTTATATACAAATGGATCAAAAAACATTAATGAAACAGAGTATGAAAACGTGAAATATACAAAAGGATGGCAGTATGGTAATAGCAAATAAATCCTACAAAATAGGCTAGTTCACCTGACATAAGTGTTTTGGTAAATTTTTATAGTTATTAAATACAATCTTATAATCTAGAAGAAGGGAACAAATCCTAAGTGCTCAGAAGAGATTTACATATTTTATTTTTTCAGTTGTGAATATTGTATTTTTTTCTACATGCATTCTGTTTTTGTCAGAACTACATAAGCCTAAGTAAATTATTGAAATATTCCAAAATATTTTCATAACAAATTATATTTTGATTTTGCCTTTATTTTCACAGAGTCACCCTCAACATCTACAAACATTACAACATTTTTGAACATTAGAGCAGGCCATTCTGCCCAACACAGCTTGCCAGTGCTATCCACTTAAAGCTTCTAAAAAACATCAAGTCTACTTTTGAAAGTCCCTAAAGTCTTACTGTCTACCACCCTTCTTGGTAGCTTTTTCCAAGAGTCTATGGTTCTCTGTGTAAAGAATAACTTCCTAATGTTTATGTGAAATTTACCCTTAACAGGTGTCCAACTCTGTCCCCGTGTTCTTGATGAAGTCATTTTAAAATAACAGTCTCGATCCACTGTAGTTATTCCCTTCATAACTTTAAACACTTCAATCATGTCACTTCTTAATCTTCTTTAGCTTAAACTGAAAACGCTTGGCTCTTTTAATTTTTCTTCATAATTCATCCCCTGTAGTCCTGGAATCAGCCTAGTTGCTCTTCTCTGGACCTTTTCCAGTACTGCTATGTCCTTTTTGTAGTCTGAAGACCAAAATTGCACACAGTACTCCAGATGAGGCCTCACCAGTGCGTTATAAATCTTGTGCATAATCTCCTTGGACTTGTACTCTACATATCGTGCTATTTAACCTTACGTTCTGTTTGCCTTCTTAAATGCTTCTGAACGCTGTCTGACAGTTGACAGTATAGAGTCCGCTATAAGTCCTAAATCCTTCTCATTTTGATTTTCAGACCTCCCAAATACGCCAACAGAAAACTGTTGATATTGTGAAATGATACACCTTGACACAACAAAAAGGTTTGGGGCAGCCACCCTGTATACGTGAAAGTTTGTCTGAAAAAAAGGCAAAATTGAGCAATAGGTCTTTAAAGATAAGAGTCCAAAATAGAACTGAGATAACAGAAGGAATATGGCGATTTTAAAGCCGGACAGGGGGGATGACGTCATCTGGGGCCTCATGTATAAACGGTGCGTACGCACAGAAATGTTGCGTACGAACCTTTCCACGCTCAAATAGCGATGTATAAAACCTAAACTTGGCGTAAAGCCACGCACATTTCCACGGTAACTCATACCTTGGCGTACGCAATTTATCCGCCCGGTTTTGCAGACTGGCGGCACCCAGTGTCAAAGCAGTGCTACTGTTCCTGTATGGTTACCCTTTCTTAGATCCACATCCACGGCGGCGGCTTTATCAAATACACTGAAATTAACCGCATATCGTTCATAAATTTAATGCATCTGATTGTAATTAACCTGTAACAATATAATGGTCCACAGAATGGTCAAACTACTGTTCCTGTGTGCTCATCCTTTCTTTCTTAGCTCCACATTCCTGACGCGGCTTTATAAATATACTGAAATTAACTGCATATTGCTTATTAGTGTAATGCATCTGATTGTAATTAACCTGTTGCAATATAATGGGCCAGGGAATAGCCATAGTATTCCAAATACCATAACTGCTTTAGCGTTGTTACGCTCACTGCATCTTGTTCTTCTTTTTGCTGTTCCCGTTAAGGGTTGCCACAGCAGATCATCTTTTTCCATATTACTCTCACTGCACCACTCGGAGTATTTATATCACTGTATCTGAGTGTGAATCACAGCAGCAGATGATCGGAAAGAGAATTATCGGTGTACAGTTTCAAGTACACACTACCTCAACCACGTCAAAAAGCGTCAAAGCCTTTCCTGTACGGACCTCGTGTTACAGAAACAGTTTCATCCCAAGAACTATAAACGCACTCAATCACCTCACTGTAAACTTGCACTACAGTTATAATATTGCACAACCTGCGCTACTTTATAAAGCGCGTATGATGGCAATATCATTTTTAAGATGAAATGCAGCAAAATGTGTTGCTTATAGTATACAGATAAAACTTTAACTTCATTTAAATAATCTGTATTGCTAATAATTAAACATGTGAGGACACGGTGCCGCAGCATATAGCTGGTTCAAGGATAGCTCCTGCCTTGCGCTGTATTCTTGCTGGTGCTGACGCGACACTGGAAGGATTGACGAATAGAATAATTAAACATGTACTACGAAGATATTTCAATGTTCCTTAAAAGTTTTGAAGAATCGGCGTTCTAAGCTTACAAATGGCTTAACGTCTATTACAGAGCTGATTGTGTGGCGATTGGAGAAAGAAAAGTATGGACAGGAATTGGAGGTTAGTACGTTTGAAAGAGACAGTACTTCTGTAATAAATTATTTCATCGAAGATCACACATGGTGCAGCAAGCCTCTTGCGTGAGATATGAACAAGCACTGTGCCACCGTGTTCCCATGTTTAATAACATGCTTTCATTCCGATCATCATGAAAATGATATCACGTATACATCTCAGTATTTTAATTATTCAGAGAGCTGTAATATCTCGAATGTAATGCATTCTGTGTCCTGTCGGAGAAAGAGAAAGAACGGAAGCACGTAGTGATTCACACACATAGAGCACATAGAAGATCAAACACAGAAAAAAGCATTTAACATGCTACTTGAGAAACTAGTAAAATAAACGATTTTAAGATGAAGTTTATAATGTTCTACTTTAATGGCAAAATAAACTACATGATTAAAGTGGAAATTTCGAGATTAAAGTTGACATTTCGTGCTTTTTTCCCACTGTGTGCCTATGTTTTTTGTTTGTACCCTAATACGCTTTCATATGACACTCAGACGGTGGGCTACAACTCGCCTTTTCACAGCGACTTTGATATGTGATTTCTTTTTTATTTCGGGCACTGTGCGACTTTGTGAATTTGATCTTTCGAGTTTTTCCGACACTCTGTCACTCGATCAACTTTCTTTTGTTGATTATACCACTGTTTAAACCAACAAATAGTATGTTTTTCCTTTGCCTCCACTTGGTATTCGCTGAAATTCTTATATTTTCCCCTGTGCTTTTCCTATTGTCTTTTCACAGAAGGCTATTTATATTGATTTGCATATTCAAAGAGGCGTAATTCTGGGAGGAGTTGGGGCGGGACAGAAGGCGCGTGCACGTGCGTTACTTTTCACGCAAATCGGGATTTATGTAGTGGAAGAACGTGAAAGTATGCGTGCGCACAGATTCCTGCATCTGGATTTTTCTGTGCGTACGCACAATCCCGCTTTTGTGCTTACGCCATGTTATAGTGTGAGTTCTACGCACGGCGTTATACATGAGGCCCCTTTGAATATGCAAATCAATATAAATAGCCTTCTGTGAAAAGACAATGGGAAAAGCACAGGGGAAAATATAAGAATTTCAGCGAATACCAAGTGGAGGCAAAGGAAAAACGTACTATTTGTTGGTTTAAACAGTGGTATAATCAACAAAAGAAAGTTGATCGAGTGACAGAGTGCCGGAAAAACTCGAAAGATCAAATTCACAAAGTCGCACAGTGCCCGAAATAAAAAAGAAATCACATATCAAAGTCGCTGTGAAAAGGCAAGTCGTAGCCCACCGTCTGAGTGTCATATGAAAGCTTATTAGGGTACAAACAAAAAACATAGGCACACAGTGGGAAAAAAGCACGAAATGTCAACTTTAATCTCGAAATTTCCACTTTAATCACGTTGTTTATTTTGCCATTAAAGTAGAACATCATAAACTTCATCTTAAAATCATTTATTTTACTAGTTTCTCAAGTAGCATGTTAAATGCTTTTTTCCGTGTTTGATCTTCTATGTGCTCTATGTGTGTGAATCATTACGTGCTTCCGTTCTTTCTCTTTCTCTGACAGGGCACAGAATGCATTACATTCGACATATTACAGCTCTCTGAATAATTAAAATACTGAGATGTATACGTGATATCATTTTCATGATGATAGGAATGAAAGCATGTTATTAAATATGGGAACATGGTGACGCAGTGATTGTTCATATCTCACGCAAGAGGCTTGCTGCACCATGTGCGACCTTCAATGAAATAATTTATTACAGAAGTACTGTCTCTTTCAAACCTCCAATTCCTGTCCATACTTTTCTTTCTCCAATCGACACACAATCAGCTCTGTAATAGACGTTAAGCCATTTGTAAGCTTAGAACGCTGATTCTTCAAAACTTTTAAGGAACATTGAAATATCTTCGTAGTACGTGTTTAATTATTCTATTCGTCTATCCTTCCAGTGTCGCGTCAGCACCAGCAAGAATACAGCGCAAGGCAGGAGCTATCCTTGAACCAGCTATACGCTGCGGCACCGTGTCCTCACATGTTTATTTATTAACAATACAGATTATTTAACTGCGGTGGGTTGGCACCCTGCCCAGGATTGTTTCCTGCCTTGTGCCCTGTGTTGGCTGGGATTGGCTCCAGCAGACCACCGTGACCCTGTGTTCGGATTCAGCGGGTTGGAAAATGGATGGATGGATGGATTATTTAAATGAAGTTAAAGTTTTATCTGTATACTGTAAGCAACATATTTTGCTGCATTTCATCTTAAAAATGATATTGTCATCATACGCGCTTTATAAAGTAGCGCAGGTTGTGCAATATTATAACTGTAGTGCAAGTTTATAGTGAGGTGATTGAGTGCGTTTATAGTTCTTGGGATGAAACTGTTTCTGAAACGCAAGGTCCGTACAGGAAAGGCTTTGACGCTTTTTGCCGTGGTTGAGGTAGTGTGTACTTGAAACTATATACCGATAATTCTCTTTCCGATCATCTGCTGCTGTTATTCACACTCAGATACAGTGATATAAATACTCCGAGTGGTGCAGTGAGAGTAATATGGAAAAAGATGATCCGCAGTGGCAACCCTTAACGGGAACAGCAAAAAGAAGAACAAGATGCAGTGAGCGTAACAACGCTAAAGCAGTTATGGTATTTGGAATACTATGGCTATTCCCTGGCCCATTATATTGCAGCAGGTTAATTACAATCAGATGCATTACACTAATAAACAATATGCAGTTAATTTCAGTGTATTTATAAAGCCGCGTCAGGAATGTGGAGCTAAGAAAGAAAGGATGAGCACACAGGAACAGTAGTTTGACCATTCTGTGGACCATTATATTGTTACAGGTTAATTACAATCAGATGCATTAAATTTATGAACGATATGCGGTTAATTTCAGTGTATTTGATAAAGCCGCCGCCGTGGATGTGGATCTAAGAAAGAGTAACCACATAGGAACAGTAGCACTGCTTTGACGCTGGGTGCCGCCAGTCTGCAAAACCGAGCGGAAAAATTGCGTACGCCAAGGTATGAGTTACCGTGGAAATGTGCGTGGCTTTACGCCAAGTTTAGGTTTTATACATCGCGATTTGAGCGTGGAAAGGTTCGTACGCAACATTTCTGTGCGTACGCAACGTTTATACATGAGGCCCCTGGAGAGGATGTCATCGAGCCTAGAACAGAAAGTGACGTCTTTGGGACCAGGTTGAATTTCCCTTGGTTGTTCTGCAGGGAGAAAAGAGAAAAGATCAGTGCACTCTTCCATCCCCTGGTCCAGAATGAAATTACCTTCTTTTGAGCCCTTCGGGTGCCTTTAATTTGCATATGTATGACTATATATATATATATTATATACTATAATATATATAATATATAATACTGTAATATTATAATAAAACACTTCTCAATGAAATATATGTTATTAAATTGATATGATGCTGTAATTGTTATAGACAAATGGATCATAAATAACAAAGGCAATTGGGTATGAATGCAAAGGCATGGCAGTTTGCTAATAATCAGAAACCCTAAAAAGTAGTCAATTTCACCTGATATGTGTCTTGGTAAAATTTTATTGTTATTAAATGTAAACTTATAATAGATATGAAAGCAGCAAACCTAAAGTCTCTGTACACCCCTATCAATATCATTTTATTTTTTTTTAGTTGTTAATAAGATTTTTTTAAGATTTTTTTCACCTTTTTTTTCTACTCATTATTACATATGCAATCTTCTTTTTCATCCCTACTTTGCTGATGGGGTTTCTACCTCCCAATGAGTGCTCATTCTGCTTCCATTATCTACAGTCTGCACGCACACTTTGAAAGAGGTGTCCCCTTGGTTTACACACCTAAGTGTAGTGTAGAGATCTTTTTCAAAGACACACTGTAACATTCTCCCAGAGCTTTACCTGTTCCTTGCTTTACGGATGTTAATTATCAAAACTGTATGAAAAGTTGCCTACTTGGGGAGCTCAAGCTCTTGAGAGAGTTCACCTCAAGACAAGTATTGCATTCTGCTTCTACTAAGAAATGAATGCATGTCTGTTTGTAAAATGGTGAAAATATTTTTCACTCTGTCATTGCACCTAGCATCACATTACGTTTATATCTCTGGCAGGATGATAGATGAAAGAAACGCTATACTAGCTCCAAATTTGTTGCACTTAAACAAAAAGGATTTCTGTATATATATTTAAATATATAATGGAGAAGAGTGTCCTTTTTTATTGATCTTAATTGTTAATTTGAATTTGATAAGTAAATGGCAGGATGGCCGTCTCTTGCCCTTTCCATGTTTACGGGATAAGACTGTTCTCCGATGGCCTTATTAAGTTTCTTAAAGTTCAAAGGATCTTAAACATTGCTTGAAATACGTATGTGTTACAAAACCCATCAGGAGCTTGTTAAATATTTGAATATATTCTGTACAAAGTAATCATAGGTTTTCTTTCCTTCTTTCCTATCAGTCCATCCTTCTCAACTTCCAAGCTTCTGGACACTCACTGATAAAAATCCTTTCGGTCTAGCCATGTCTAAGAGCTAAACTGATCCTTTTTAAGTAAAAGTAACTCTGATCAACTGTAATCTACACCTTAAACAAATTTTAAAAATGTCTTTTCCTTTATTTAGTCAAATGAAAATACTTCATTAATATCTGCATTATTTTTCTTTCTCAAACTTTACAGCACCAGTCACAGTACCCACTTCTTCATCGACAAGAGGTAAATAATATCTAGAGAAAGTAAATAAAACTGATTTAATATATAAAGGCCTTAAATGACAAATTGTGAATCAGGTTTTATATGCCAAATTTATTTTTATTTTATAGAGCTTCGTTTCTGTTTTGGTTTGGGGGAGAAAAATAAGGAAATTACTTATGGTCTGTTTCCTGAGTATTAGTGAGAAGTTTATCGTTACATTCTGTGTTGTTTTTTTCCAGCTTGCGTGTCTGAGGAAGCAATAAGCACATGAAGGCATAGCATTGTTGTATATTTGTAGTGTGGTGTATTAGTCAAGTTTTTATTGATGTGTTCAGCAATTCAAAAAAATGAACAACAAAGTCTAGGGTCTGGGTAAAGGCGTATTAATTTGTGTTGAAAGTGGATGAGCACAAATATCATTTATTGTAAAAATCACTTTTTATTCAGTTTTTTACCATTATGGGATGTTATTTAACTTGGATGCACCTCTCTTTTTTCTAAAGCGTTTATGCAAGTCCAATATACTGCACTGCAGTCTTTGCTGTATGATGCCTCTTAAAAATTTTTTAGCTGCCATTTCTGAATTACGTTTCTGTTTTAGTATCTGTCCAAGTCTCATTAGAAAAACAAATTATCGCTGCCTGCAGATATTTTAAATTTCATCCACAATAATTTATTATCCATTGACTTGGACATACTAATGCTTACTGGTGCTTTTAACTGAAGCTTCCCCTGGGGAACATAGAAATGTTTTTGTTTTGTTTTTTTAATTCTGTACAGGCCAAATTTTAGAGCTTTGTTTTAGTTGTTAGTTTTTTTTTTACAGTTTTAAGAATATTTAACATCAAGTCTATAATATATTCCAGTGATAGTACTACCTGTGCAATGTTACTGTAATGCAAGTCAAGAACTACGTAAATTACCTTCATGTTTGTACAAAGTACAATAATTACTCTTGAGTTCCATCTGTTTCTTGTCAAAACTGTTGAATTCTAAGGCTGGCAATATACTTAATGGCACACGATGCGTGAGCTTGAGGACTCTTCTGCTATTTAAGCAGTGTTCTCTCTATACTTGCGTGCATACTTCAAGTAAATCTGGAGGATTCCACCAGATGGCAGTGTGTGAAATCGTCATGGTGAGAAAGATGTTAAAAGTTAAAATTCTTTGCATTCTGATGCTGTTTTGTAGGCGCAGAAAAAAAAGATGGCAACAGCGACACAAAATGTCAAGATGGTGTGTGAGACCTTTAAGTATATTGCGTCATTACAAAGAGGGAATATTGCCTATGTGAGAAATGGATGAAGAAAAGCACAATGAAGACATTAGCAAGTCAGAATTTAAGTTTGTCACCACATTGATCCATTCATCAAATACTAAAGCACACAGATTGATCCTGTTGGAGCTGCAGACCTGCCATCACATGTTGATAGAAAACAATGATGCTGACATTATGTACCAAAACTTGAACACACACGTGACCCATATTTTTGCAACTTATGCACGCGTCATGTTAATTTTTGATGACATGCACAGAGAATGCGTCAAACGAGCGCTGTGAACACGTCACAGCCATGTTTTGTGCGCTTAAACGTTATGAGCATTAAGTATAAACCGGCCCTAAGTAAGTTATTGAAATATTCCAAGACATATTTGAATTATATTTTTGCTTTGCTTTTATTTTCACAGCGTCACCCACAACATCTTCAAACACAACAGGTAACTGCTGAAAAATATAAAAAGGAAATTCTCAATGAAATATATGTTGTTAGATTAATATGATCCTACAATTGTTATAGATAAATGAATCATAAATAACATTGGAAATTGAGTATACTGACATTACAAATGCAAAGGCACTGCAGTATGCTAATATTAAAAAAACCCTAAAAAGTACTTCATTTCATCTGATATAAGTGTCTTGGTAAAATTTTCTTGTTATTAATGTAAACTTATAATAGAGAGGAAAGCAGGAAATCACAAAGTCTCTGTACACCCCTATCAATATGAATTTATTTATTCAGTGAATACATTTTTTTTCACCTTGCTTTCCCACTCCTTATCACATATTTAGATTTCTTTTCCATCCCATCTTTTTTGATGAGTCTTCCACACTCCCAGTGAATGCTTACCCTTCTTCCATTAGCTATAGTTTGTTTTCAAACTTAAAAGGAGGTTTTTCCTGGTTTGCACACCTGAGTGTGGAGATCTTCTTAAAAGAAACATTGCACCATTCATTCAGACCTTTACCTGTTCCTTGCTGTAGGGATGTTGATTATCATACATGACATTTGTCTGAAAAGGTGTTTCCGTGGGGAGCTCATGCACTTGGGAGAGCAGGGCCTCCCTAAGCCTTTATGGGGCCCTAAGCTTAAGAAAATTTAGGGGATTCCCACCGCCTTGGCACTGCCAAAACTACTATTGCCAATGCTTGATCATTCGCATACCTACTATAAATTTAACACACTCATTATCGCTTTTATTAGTTTTTGCTGTTCTTTACATTATACCAATGTCAGCCTGGCATGTTTTCATCCTTCTGTGGCTTTTAATCTTAAAAGGTATTAAACTCATCAAAGTGGTCTCATAGATAGATAAATAGATAGATAGATACTTTATTAATCCCAAGGGGAAATTCACATACTCCAGCAGCAGCATACTGATAAAGAAAATGTTAAATTAAAGAGTGATAACAATGCAGGTATACAGACAGACAATAACTTTGAATAATGTTAACGTTTACCCCCACGGGTGGAATTGAAGATGCGCATAGTGTGTGGGAGGAACGATCTCCTCAGTCTGTCAGTAGAGCAGGAAAGTGACAGCAGTCTGTCGCTGAAGCTGCTCCTCTGTCTGGAGATGACATTATTTAGTGGATGCAGTGACTCCAAGCTGTATTGGAAGTCCGATGTATATAGCCTGAACAGGACCGGAGAAAGTACAGTCCCCTGCGGTGCTCCTGTGTGGCTGACCACAATGTCAGACCTGCAGTTCCCGAGATGCACATACTGAGGTCTGTCTTTAAGATAGTCCACTATCCATGCCACCAGGTATGAATCTACTCCCATCTCTTTCAGCTTGTCCCTAAGGAGCAGAGGTTGTTAATGCGCACTTTAATATTTAAAGTGAAGGTTTCCTAACCCAGTCTTCAGGCTCCCCTGGACAGTTCAACTTTTTGTTTTATCCTAAGTCTCAGCACACCTATACCAGCTGTTCAGTATTACTGATTGCTTGGCTCTGTTGTAGAGGGGAGTTATAATAGAGGAAAAAGTGAGACAGCCTGTGGGGGCCTGAGGGCTGGGATGAAAATGCTCATACAAAGATATACAGTACTTTGAGTAGTTTGATGAAAAGTTATATACTGAATGTGGTATGTTGAAAAGTAACCAAATACACCAGTAGGCCATGCATATACTGTAAGCATGTTAAACTCTTTAATTTCTTTTTGTTAAAAAATGTTCTACATGTAAAAGTGCAGAACATCTATCTTCTTCAAAAGAAGCAAAATAAAATAACATATATATCATATATAACTTGATTTTATGCTGAATACTGTAGTTTCTCTCTGAATGTATTATTCTGAAGCTGGAATACTTCAAAAATGTTACACTTTGTTAAAACTTATTTATATTCACTCGATTACAGTGTGACCCAAACCAAGCGTCTTGTCGTGTATCATTACATCCAGGGCTACTGCCATGGTTAGTTGACATAGTTGATGCCATTCTAAACTGACGCATCTTTTGTAAAATAATATATATGAACTTTTTGTTTTTAGAAAATGGGTCTACGGTATACATTAATTTTATGACGGCGCACATGCATTCATATCCTTGTCATGAATTCCCCTCACCCCCAACTAGCTAACGTTAGCCGAACATACCTTGACTGAACTGAATAATTCTATTTAGCAAGTGATTAAGGATGAAATGCTGAAATTCGTCATGTAACTTACCTTTATCTTGCTGTTTCTTCTCATCTTCTATTTTCTTCTTCTTTCTTTTGTCTGCTATAGAAGGATATGTCCTTTCTGTGACATAACTTTTTTTGCAGCTTTTCAACGGAGACTGAGAGGGAACACTGTAACCTGATGTTATTCTGATTGATCGCATTAAATATAATGTCCTTTACAATGCACGTTCATGCACATGATTTATGACACCAGCTCACACCAGCTTAACATAAGTGAATTTTTATGTGATTACTGTAGACATAACATATCACAAAATATTAATATGTTCCCTAAGGATTATAAAGTTCTGTTTCCATTTCTTTGTCATTTGGCCACACTGTTTCACTGTGGGGCTGTAACACTTAGTATAATTAATGAGATTTTGGATAAATCTTGTATGTTAAATCGAAGCGACGCAGATCCATACCAGAATGCAACATGTCAACATTTATACAGTACATCACACTTTATGTCTGACACCTTGCAGAATTACATATATTTTAACTTTAAAATGCACCGATTTTCCTGTATATTCCGGGTAAATTACATCATACAGAAATAGGGGAATAGCATTCATCTGTGCCCTCCAAACTATTTCCTCATTTTAATAATATGATGGGTGTCCTTTAATCCTGGCAAAGCGGGAGACCCCAGAAGTAGCCTATCTGTGTTGTAGTTAGATTGCTGATTGAAGCTGTTCTTTGGTGAGACTGACAATTTGTTAAAAATGACTTGGCAGAGTCGCCATGAAAAATGACATAATGCATTGGAATATTTTTTCCCGCAGAAAGAACAAAATAAAGGATGTTTCTTATTTGGACTTGGAAAGATACTGTCATGACAATGGTAAAAAAAAACCTTCAGGCTGGGTGATAATGTATAGACAACAGAATGTCATATCGGACAACCTCACCACCATCTAATACATGTAGACAAAGTAACAACACCAGTTTGTGTTTTGTAACTATTTATGAATAAACTATTGCAAGTTAGAACCTTGTAATTCCAATAATAATAATAACAATTAAAAAAATCTTCTCGTTTGGGACATTTCAAGCGCTCTTGGGGGCCCTCTGGTGGCCTCGGGGCCCTAAGCAGTCGCTTAGTTCGCTTATGTCTCGGGCCGACTCTGTGGGAGAATTCACCTCAAGACAAGCATTGAAACTATAGAGAAGGAAAAGCTGAAGACCCTTAAGCTTTACTTCTATCTAAAAAATGAGTACTGTACATGTCTGAATGTAAAACTTCACTCTGTCATTGGAGTCAGTATCACAGCTCTTCCCATTAAAGCATCAGTTACAACATACTGGTAAGATGGAAGGAAGGACCTATTAGGTTTTCACTTGGTGCACTTAATGTATTTGCTTGGTACAAATATGTAATGGAAACAAGAGTCCTGCTTTGCTGATTTACATTGTAAATCTGAATATGACAAGTAAATGGCAAGATTGGTGTCTCTTGCATTCTCAGGATTTGCTGGTTAAAACATTGTTATGTATCTTATTATAAACAAAAGTTTATCAGTCATGTCAGTAAATTTCACCAAGTTCAAAGAAATTCAACTCCTGCATTAAATGCATTCATGTGGAAAGACCACTGACCAAGTTGTAAGAAATCTGTAAATATTCTACACAGACTTACATTTTTTTCAAAGCGCCCACTAGAAATTTTATAATTCCCTCTCACCTTTTCTTCATTTTCTAGATGCTCATTTCTTCTACCAAAAATGAACTCAGTGTAGCCATGCATTACAACTAAATGGATGGTACAGTACTTACAGTACAGTACATAAAAGTAATAGTGACCTAACATCACAAAAACAATTGAAAATTCAACTTCCGGCTCTAGACCTTGCATTGTCCAGATGACTGCATGTTAGCCAGAAAAATGCTGGGCATTATTGGTTAGCTGGATTGTACTATTTGTGTTGCCTCAGTATAACTGATGCCAGTAGCTCCACATTTAGTAGACTGCAATCAAATTTTGAATACTTCTTCCAGTGTTTACAAAGGTTTTTCAGTGATAACTGTTAATCATTATAATTGACTGCACAAACAACAAAAATAAATTTATGCACAAAAAACACAGGTGTTGGTTAAGAGAAATACATAAGACATCACAGCTCTCATATCAATGTAATTAGGAAGCAAGACAATCTGTCAAGAGTTTCATCGAGAAGGATGACTGTGTTCCACACAAACCACTTGTTACACCTATACATGTACCTTTTTGAAAAAATAGCGGAAAGAAGACAAGCAGTGATCTACTAAAAATATTGTGTTGTCAGATGAGCCATCCTTTATGCTAATGACTACATGTACTGAATGTCTCAAATGAAAGAAATTTACAGGAATACATTCTTGTTTGCCCACAGCTAAGCAATCTGGTAAGTCTCTAATGGTATGGAGTGCATTTTGCAGGCTGGATTTAGGCCCACATATTCCTTGCAGAACAAAATGTATGCCTGCAATTACAGTGAGATTTTCAGTGATTACATTCATTTCATGGTGACTTATTCATTTTATGGTTGTTATGGTACTAGTCCAATGAAGATGACCATTCCCCAATGGTACAAGAGGTCAATGACTAGTATGGAAAAACATGGAAAAGACATGCCATGGCTGACCTAGTCAGCAGAATACAAAATAATACACCAATTATGGGAAATTGTGGGGCTGTATTTTTCCAAAATTAACATTAAAACAACAAATATTGCAATTTCTCATAGAACAATGACATCCAGTCCATCAAGTATAGTTGT
The DNA here is from genome assembly GCF_900747795.2 of Erpetoichthys calabaricus. NCBI lineage: Eukaryota > Metazoa > Chordata > Cladistia > Polypteriformes > Polypteridae > Erpetoichthys > Erpetoichthys calabaricus. Next base: position 67,043,255 of record NC_041394.2, read on the forward strand.
AGGCACTTGGTGATTCCTGCTGATCTCTGCTAAAATTGGTCTGGTCACTCATGTTAGCTCAATGCATATTAGATGTGGAGTTGGCACATTCTTTCCATTTTCTATATTTATTCTGGGTACTCTGTTTCCCCCATATAAAGGTCAAGAAGATTTAATTAACTGAGCTCTCTGAATTGCTGTTGCTGTAGCGGATTGGCTTCTTCCGATGGTGTCCGATATCACTCCTTTCAATGAGCATATTATGAGACTCAGATTACAGCACTCTCTGGGTGCCTTGTCTGTTGTCTCAGTGTATGCGCCAATCGTGGAGAGTGATGTCTCGGCGAGGGAGACATTTTATTTCCATCTTCGATCGGTGGTTGATGGGTGCCCATGGGGTGACACTCCTCTGGTCATGGGTGACTTCAATGCAGCCACTGGCACTGACAGGGCTGCGAATCGCTGGATCCTGTTTCCAGCACCCAGAAGCGCATTGTTGGACTTGGTACTCAAATACTGGTGGTGTGGTGAAGGAGATTGATCACATCCTAGTGGGCAGTACGCTGGAGGCTCTTGCAAAACTGTGGTGTGTACAGAAGTGCCCAGTTTGTGAATTCTGACCACAGACTTGTTGTTGCTACTCTTAGGATCCAGCTTAGGTCCAGTAGGTTACCAACTACTAGGAAAATGAGCCTGGACTTGGCCAGACTACAAGACCAAGCTGTTGCTAATGAGTCTGCACGCAGTTTGTGTGAGGAAATTGCAGATTTGGGTACAACTGCCGATCCTAATGTGATGTGGGAGACCTTCCGTAACAAGACCCTGAAGGTTGCTGAGGGTTGTATTGGTGTTACCAGTGTTCCCAGAAGTAGATGTTTCATCTCGCAGGGCACCCTGGATATCATCGAGAGGAATCACAGCGCATGGCTCAATGGCAACTCTGCTCTGTACCAGGAACTGAGAGGGATGGCTATGAGGGCTCTGAGGGCAGATAAAGAGGTGTTTGTTAGAGGAATCTGTGAGCAAGTGACACATCATCTGTGGTCTAGCGATCCATGTCCTGCTTACGGAGGAATCAGAGCATTACACACATCTAAATCTGTTCCTCGGAGAGTCACAGTCAGGGAGGCTGATGGAATGGTCCTTACGGATGACACTGCAGTTTTGACCCACTGGGCTGGCTACTTTGAGCAGTTGTTCAAAGCTGATCCTCCAGCTAGGACGTTGGATATCTCTGGGTTCATGGTTCTTGAGGCTGATCCTCCAATTAGCTCTGAACCTCCCAATCTCACTGAGATTGCACAGGTGGTGAACCAGATGAGTGGGGGAAAGGCTGCAGGGATCTGGGGTGAACGTCTCCAGGCTGGTGGTAAGGCTGTCCTCCTGGCATTGCAAAAAATCTTTGCTTCCATTTGGGAGACTGGCATCAACCCAACTGACTGGAAAACGGGACTTGTCGTCCCTTTCTGGAAAGGGAAGGGTGATCGCCTGGATTGCAGCTACTACAGGAGGATAATACTGCTCTCTGTGCCGGGTAAGGTTCTTGCTAGGGTCGTCCTCAACAGGATCCGTGATCACTTGCTCACCTACCAGCGACCGTAACAGTCTGGTTTTACGCCTAAGAAGTCTACCATCGACCGCATCTTTGCACTGAGGGTTCTCATGGAGGGCAAACGTGAATATCGGCAGAGTTTCTTTGCAGCCTTTGTCGATTTTCGCAAAGTGTTCGAATGTGCCCTGTGGGACATCCTGAAGGTTCGCGGGATCCCCTCGAAGTTGCTGGATATCATGGCTGGCTTGTACACTGGTACTGTGAGTGCTGTGCAGAGTGGAGGCAGAACCTCTGCATTTTTCCCAGTTGATTCTGGGGTTCATCAGGGGTGTGTTCTTGCTCCTACTCTGTTCAATGCTTGTATGGACGGGGTGTTGCGTGGGGTCCAATGGCTGTGGGGCATCTGTTGGTGAAGAAAGATTCACGGATCTTGACTTTGCTGATGATACTTTGATCTTCGCAGAGTCAATGGAGGCTCTGATCGGGGCGATCGAGAGACTGAACGAGGAGTCTGAGTGTCTCGGCTTGCGAGTGTCCTGGATAAAAACCAAGATGCAGGCCTTTAATGACCTCTTGGGTACAGCTATCAGCAGTGTGTCTGTTTGCGGAGAGAGTGTCAACCTTGTCGTGAGGTCTATTTACCTTGGCAGTGACATTCATGTCTCTGGTGACTCTTCCTATGAAGTCAGTAGACGGATTGGGAGAGCATGGGGGGTCATGAGGTCGCTGGAAAGAGGTCTGTGGCGCTCCCGATATCTATGCAAAAGGACGAAGGTCCAAGTCTTTAGAGTCCTGATGCTTCCTGTCTTGCTATATGGTTGCAAGACATGGACGCTATCCAGTGACCTGAGACGAAGACTGAATACCTTTGGGTACTGTGTCTCTCCGGAAAATCCTTGGGTACCTTTGGTTTGACTTTGTGTCGAATGAGTGGTTGCTCATGGAGTCCCGAATGAAGCACATTACCTGCATTGTGAGGGAGTGTCAGTTACGGCACTGCGGCCATGTGGCACGTTTCCCTGAGGGTGATCCGGCTCGTAAGATCCTCATTGCTGGGGACCCGAGTGGCTGGACCAGGCCAAGGGGTCGCCCACGTAACACCTGGCAGCAGCACATAGAGGGGCATTTCTGGAGGGTGGGACTGGATCGCATGTCTGCCTGGGGGGGTTGCAAACCGGACACCCGAGTTGTTTCATCGTGTAGTGGGTGCGGCAACACACTGTACCAGTGCATGCTCCCCAACTTGACTTGACTTGACTTGCTCTCTGAATTAGCTCTGTGTGAGTAAGTTGTGAATGTTCCCAATGGTTATTACTGTTGTCTCTTTCTGGATTGTGACCAATTCTCCCAAGCTTGGATAATTATTCTAAGATTCAGATTTTCAGATAAGAGGAAAAGATACACATGTACTAATCATTTCCACACTGAGTTATTAATACTTTGTAATAGGAAGTAAGTTAATTTGCACTTATTTTGTATTACCCATCTGTTATATATTTAAGCAGTAATGTTCCATGAAATGTAATGTTTATCATTTTCATAATAAGAATTTTTGCTTCAGCGTTATGTATATACAATAATATTTATACCAGTATTTTTTCACATTCCTGCATTTATGTGTAATGCTTTACTTTATGTTTGTTAGTATTTTGTATTAGTAAACTTTTTTTTTTTTAACTTTCATACCGCCAGTGAGTTAATAACTAGACTCATTTGTGAAAAATACTGGCATCTAGTGGGTTTTTTATGTAAATTACAAATTTAATTTTTGTATCCTTTCTTTATTTCTTTATTGTAGACAGCACATGTATATTTATTTACATTTCATCCAATAAATTTCCTTCTGAGGTGTTGTGTAGAATACTCTGAATCTTCTAATAGTGTTCTGACTGACACTCCAGAGGGAACACTACATGTCCTGGACACTTTACAGATATACAGACCTTCTTTCTCATAGGCTCATTAGTAAGTTGGATTTGCATTGAGAACTTTTAATAACACCAGTACCTACAATACAAAATCACTAAACAGAGGTGTGTTGGCACAAGGACACGGTTATATGGCCAGAAATGTAAAGATATGCAAGAGTATGAAAAAGAACACTTCAAGATATAAGTATTTGGCAGACTAAGGTTAATTTTAACTGTTTTTGTGGTGCTGCTTTTATCCCAACTTAGGTATGGTGAATAAAAGGCAAATAATGAAGGTCATTATCAAAATACAAAGTGGCATGAATCCTGAGGACCCAAAAGTCACTGAAGCCATCTTAAAACAGGTATGTGATATTATGTCTATTTCAACATCACAGGGCTCATTCACCCTTTTTTATTTACTCCTGTTTATGTTAGTTGTTATTCTTGTTAATTTTGTTACTTATTCTGTCACATAAATGAGGTAGAGACATAATTTATGCTGCTGTGCAAGGCTATGTGTGGTTTTGACTGACAAATAAAGTTAACTTTGAACCATACAGTTCTAATTCCAATTTGCATATTTATGAATGTGGGAAAAATGCTGTGTTATCCTGAAGAAAACTCGCTTAGATACAGGAAGAACATGCAAACTCCACCAAGACAATGATTGGGCGCAAGAACCTAGGTTACTGAATTTGGGAGGATTGGTATCTCTAAATTGGTCTTATGTGTATGTGATTATATCTGGACTGTCCAGGTATTGGTCCTGTATTCTGCATAGTACAATTAGAGCAACCACTAGCCTTCTGTCAGAAAATTAGATTAAGCAGACTATGAGAATGAATGGTTATTTTATACAGTAACCATTTGGCTTTAGAAAACTGTGGTTTTGGTGTTAGCAAATTCACATGTCTAAATGGGTTTTTCACTGTATGCTCCCATTTTTCTTCCAAATTCTCAATATGTGCAAATTAAGTTGACTATTGTCTGTAAAATGATCTGCTATGAGTGGATGTGGTTGTTCTCACTGTGATAGACTGGGTTGGTTCCTACCTTGAGCCTATTACTCCCTAAGGAGAAGGATGGGTGGTTAAAAACAAGACTTGTAAAATTAGAATGCTTTCCTTTTCAGGTCAAGAATAATCTTTTGAAGCAAAATGTTACAGGAAACCTTCAGTGGAAAATAAATAGTGGAAGTATTTTCAATAGGCTAAACACTGATGAATAGAAAGGTGTGAAGACAACGTGGACAATGTGCCGTTTCATACTTGGTCATATCTGCATTTCTTCACTAAGATGGATTCCCACATATCTGTATTCCTTTAATAATGTGTGCTCTCTTTGTGGTATTTTAATGTTTGATTACTGTCATACATATTGACTATAGCTGCAATTTCTTATTTTTGGGCCAGCTCAAGAATCTCAGCACATGCAAAGTAACATAATATAAAATGCTTGATGGAACAGATCATACTAGCCAGCCTAGGTTATCAAAACCTTAGAAGAGCCAGATATTTAAAACAGCTACCATTACTGAGTGCCTGAAATGGCCATAACACACCTCATCAATTGTCAACATGGCCAACATGTTTACTTTCTCAGTTACCTGGCAAAAGTCCAGCCCTCCATCTATGCTCTTAAAGATCAACAGAAGCACACTGGGGACTGTTCTCCCTGGCTGCTTCACATTCTGGTACTGCTTCTGTTTAACTGAAGAACACAAAGCATTACAGTGCATATACCACAGAACCAGAGTCACCTAGACGCTGAAGAATTTTGCTCTGGTATGCTAGTTATACTACTTTCTCATTTATTTGCTGAATGTTTTTTTTCTTTATTATCTAGCAACATTTATAAATGTAAAGGGATGTTCTCCAAATTCACTGTGTATTACTCAAAAATTGGAAAAGATTAAGAAGGCATGCAATATTGATGACTTAAGGACTGTGGCAAATCACAACCCTTATCTTTTGTTAAAACAAAAGTGAATTGTTGAAGTTCATTAACTTTGAAAGATGGGTCCATGTCATAACCAAGAAGGAAATCTCACCTTTCTTAAAGTATTGTAATAGAAAATAGTCGGAAGCAGGAAAAGATTTGGGGATGGCCACCCCATATACTGAAAAAAAGCAGGTTAAAAAACAACATAAACATCTTTACAAAACGGAGTTCAAAATAGAACTGGTTAACAATTATGTTCTCAGGTGCATGTATTGCACAAGCAGAAAGAGGTGGAGTTTCAGAAAGCCAGAAAAGGAAGTGATGTCTGTGGAGGTGGGTTCTGGACCAGATAGGACATCATTATCTGGTGCAAGGAGTGATGTCATGGGAAGGAGAAACAGAGGTGGTGCTACTAAAAGTACGGTCTTCAGTTGGTCTGAAGAGGGACAAAAGGAGAGTATTAGAAGGCAGCACCAACCCTTGAGCCAGCTGGGAAATAACACTATTTGAGCCTGTAAACCATTCCCATGCACACGTGTGATAGTATTCATTCTGGATGAATTCTGTTTGTCTTCATTTGACATCCTTTATCATAACCTAATACATTTAAGAGCTACTGATACATAAATTCTAATTATGTAAAATTACATAAAAGTATTATTGGTAATGTACAGTACTGATTTCTGCTAAATTATCTTTATGTATCTTTTACAATGTGCAATAGCTTGAAGTATAATTATTCATTTAGCCTATCACATATGTAGAATAGTATCCAGCATTTTATGAGGGGGATCTACACCCTCTTAGAACTGGTGAGTAGTGATGAGCGAACATTGATGAGTTCACTTCGCAGTGAGTTCCCCAAAATCACGGAAATGTTTGCGATATTCTCTGAACTTGGCAAACTGCATTAAAGTTAATGAGGAAAGACTAACTGAACTAGATTTGACTGGATTATAATGGTGTTGTCACATTTAAAGTGCCCCTGTGGGCTAGGGAAACGTCTGTCAACTATACTGGAGCAATTATTGTGGCCAAAAAGGTGACCTGAGTTGTGTGGCAGCAGTGCCAACCTCTGCCTCATTGTGCCTCTGTGATATTAAAGAAGAAAGTATGCATAGATTTCATTAATACAAAGCAGAAATGCAGAAATCGTACTCAAAAGTCAGAAAAAAATATGCAGGTCTTTTAAAGGCAGAAAACTCAAAGTGGCATCTCATGATTTAAGCTGCTGGCTCATTCTATGTTTTGAAGTCAAGCTGAAGGCTCTCCAGACTCTGCTGATACTTTGCTTCTTTTCCTCTATCAAAAAGATAGAAACGTCTTGTAAATAGTAATAAACCTTTCCTTATTATTATTACTGTATTTCGCAGAGTCTCCTGTGTTTGGGTGGGTGTGGGGGGTGTCAGGTTTCTTCAAGGTTTGTTTTTATCTCCATGTGGCTAATTATTATGCATGCATAGGTCACGGATCTCCTTCTCTTATACTGATGTGACACTCGAAAATTGACCTGCACATTGGCAAAAAACTTTGAATAAACATTCTGGTTAATGACTTATAAGATTCCATTTATCAACTTGAGTATGGTTTTAGCATCTTGGTTCTGGTAGCAACTTGTATTTGCTAAATGGCTTTCAACATTTCTCAGTCAGATGGTTTTATTTGATAATGGCCTGTTTAAAACCATCTTCACAGTTGCTCACAAAACCTGTTGATGGCTGTCAATTCAATGACGTCAGCTGAAACTAAAACAGTAGGTGGACCTACTCTGTGTAGCAGAATTTGGATACTTGCAATTGACACAGTTAATATTTTAAAAATATAATTGTTTATCATAATACATTACAACTTCACAGGCAGAGGTAATTTGTTATTTATGCTGTATATGTTCCATTATTGTGGCCAAAAAGGTGACCTGAGCTGTGCAGCAGCAGCAGTGCCAATCACTGCACCACCATGGCTCAATGAGATCAAAGAAGAAAGTCAGAGACACACAATCATATATTTCATCAAAACAAATCAGAAATGCTGAAATCATAGTCAAAATTCAGAAAACATATGTCTTTTAAAGGCAGAAAATTCAAAGTGGCATGTCATAATTGAATTTTCTGTTTTGTTCTTTTTTTGAAGTCATGCTAAAGGCTCTCTAAACTGTCTGTGCTGATGCTTTGCACTTTTTATTCTATAAATAAGTTAGAAACATCTTGTAAATAGTAATAAATGTTTTGTTATTATTATTTCTTAGAGTCTCCTCTGTTGGGTGGTGTCAGGCTCCTTCAGATTTGTTTTCACTCTCGCCACGCCACGTGGCTAATTATTATGCAGGCATAGAGCACATGCCTCCTTCTCTTATGTTGACCTGGAACTCAAAAATCAGCCTGCATATTTGGCTACAAGCACAGATGACCTGTCCCGCAGAGTCTGTAATGCAAATGATCAGCATTATATACCCAGGGGGCAGTCCCATCAATGTTAGCTGTTATAGCTCTGAGGATGTCTCACAAAACATTATGGGGCACTGGTATTAAAAAAAAAAATTCTCCTAATCTGGTAAAATTATCAGTAAGTAATCTGACGAACAAGGGTGAAAATGAACACAGCAAATTTGCTGCAAATAATGCTTTGGAAAAATTCGCTGATCAACACTACTGGTAAGGTTGGTTCATATACTGTGCCTGTCAATGTCTTTGTTGGGTCTGTTTCACTGAAATATGTATTACTATTTTCTAATAGAAATAAACTCTTACATATTCATATGTGGAAAGTTGCCAGATTTGGAACAGGTTTAATGTGCCTTGTTGTTTTAACTCTCTGCGAGTTAAAACCAAAAATAAATAATATTATTAATATTTAGCTAATTGAATCCTGAAGTTTGCCACCATATGAAAAGAGCACAGAGCACCCACAACCCCTTTTTCAGTGCTTTTTTGTTTTTTTTTAGTAGGCCTATAGATGTGTTTTCATTTTACTTGTTAAAGTGTAAATATATTTTTGTCATAAGAAGAGGCAAGTAAAATTGAATGTAATGTGACTCCCATTCTCCTCTTCCATAAGCTTTTTAACTAAGTGTAATGACTGAATTTAATACGTAATGTAAAGCGTAAGTGAGTAACTTAGTAGCACATTTTGTGCAATTAACACTAGAATTACCAGAGCCTACGAAAAAACTCGTAGATCCAGCCCACCTTAAATCCCATCGCACCTCTCCATCAGTGTCTTTTGTCCTGTAAATGTGCCGATAAAGACAAGCAGCAAGCAGCCTACTATTCCATCCCCCCACCACTGCAGAACGTGCACAAAGTTCTCCCACCTCACGCCAAATGTCAATGTCTTTGTTGGGTCTGTTTCACTGAAATATGTATTACTATTTTCTAATAGAAATAAACTCTTACATATTCATATGTGGAAAGTTGCCAGATTTGGAACAGGTTTAATGTGCCTTGTTGTTTTAACTCTCTGCGAGTTAAAACCAAAAATAAATAATATTATTAATATTTAGCTAATTGAATCCTGAAGTTTGCCACCATATGAAAAGAGCACAGAGCACCCACAACCCCTTTTTCAGTGCTTTTTTGTTTTTTTTTAGTAGGCCTATAGATGTGTTTTCATTTTACTTGTTAAAGTGTAAATATATTTTTGTCATAAGAAGAGGCAAGTAAAATTGAATGTAATGTGACTCCCATTCTCCTCTTCCATAAAGAAAAAAAAATCTTTTCACAATTTGCCTGGCAAAATAAATATTTTTGCAAAGATTAATGTGAGGCTTCCTAGACAGCAGTGAAAGCAGTGGTAGGCGGTGTTATGGTTAAAATGTGAACAACTTAATATTTCTCTCACAGCACTAACCTGATAAAACAATGCTTATTTGTTTGTACATTATATTTTTGATGTTGTTGTATATGTTTTGAACTTATGCTATTATAATTATTTTATAGCACACTGGCCTTGTAAGTTCATGCAGCCTTTTCTCATGTTATATTTACAATGCAGACATTGGACATTTAGTGGTGCTTTTAGCAAAGCTTTTTACCATCTTTCTCTTGTTTTCTGTTGCTACAGCACAAAGTTTTTCAAAGATCAGTGGACTGATAGCATTTAAACAAATAATACATCTCTCTATTATAAAAAAAAATCTTGGGAGGGAGACTAGGGAGACGAGACATGATCTTCTCGGAAGACAATTTGACATCCCGCGAGAGACGGCAGTGAGACAACATTTAAAACAAGTTCACGGACATCTAACCTCACAGTTGTTGGAATGCTTTTGGCAGACACATGTGCTCCCAGCTCTTAAAACTACGACAAGCGACAAGCAGAACAAAAGCATGCTTGCCAGCAGCAGGAAGCCAGCAGATGATCCGACCGCTTCTCCTTAGTGTGTGTTCAGTCCTCCCCCCCCCTAACCCCCCCTCCCCGCCCCTTTCACAACGCGAGCAGCGTTATACATCCTGCGAGAAACAGATTTAAACATGCTTGGTAAACCAAACCCGGGGGTGGGCGAGCGAAACGAGCAGGGGGTTTAAGTACTGCAAAAATGCATCTAGTACTCATTTTTACTATTTTATAGCAAAATCTTAACAAACACCTCTTGGGTCTTCATTACACAAAGCATCAGTAAAATGTTTATTCATCCCTGCTATGTGACCGACTAACAAAATTACTTTGGAGTAGTCTGAGGTGGCTTAACTGAGACACATTACTTTTGATATTACATTTACTTATTTATTATAAGACTTGTGAATCCTTCAGATTAATAAAGAATTTTACCATCATGTCAATATACTACACTGCTCAGAGATGAATAACCCTACTGATGTTTTATGAGTGTTATGAAGCCTTTGTTAAGGTCTTGTTACATAAGAATAAACGAGTAATAGATTTTGCAGTATCTTAACCATAGTATTTCCAAATATATTCTGTGACTTGTACACATTCTTCAGTGTGATTTGATTTTTCTTCATTTAACATTGGCAGGAAAAACAGGAAGAATGGATAAATCAGCTGCAGGATGAAATTGTGCACTTGTGCTTCACTTTTTGTCCACTAGGTAGCAATGTCTGCCTTCTTCTTTTTAAGTGTGCTTTATAGATACAGCTTTTTAACTAAGTGTAATGACTGAATTTAATACGTAATGTAAAGCGTAAGTGAGTAACTTAGTAGCACATTTTGTGCAATTAACACTAGAATTACCAGAGCCTACGAAAAAACTCGTAGATCCAGCCCACCTTAAATCCCATCGCACCTCTCCATCAGTGTCTTTTGTCCTGTAAATGTGCCGATAAAGACAAGCAGCAAGCAGCCTACTATTCCATCCCCCCACCACTGCAGAACGTGCACAAAGTTCTCCCACCTCACGCCTTGATTATCTGGGAGTGAAGTGCTAGAGTTTTAGAGTGGAAATAATAGATTGTTATTTGGAATACATGCATTTCATGTGTGTTCAGTTTCTACAATAATCTGTGTAAACACATTTTTAAAACAGAAACGTTTTTCCACAGTGTAGAGAGAAGTGTGTACATTGCAACAGGTACACATGTCGTAAATGTAGGAAGAACGGTCCTTGCATGTGTGTGAACTGTTAACATTTGAATTTAATGATTGCATATAGCGCTGAACTGACCTCTCTGTATTATTCTTTCCTCTGCATGTTCTGGAGTACAAAAGAAACAACACCATACAGCAACATGGAGACTGGCAAGATCGGGGAAAAAAAAAAACACGCGGTCACTGATTACAAACCGCAAGATGTTATGCGAATGAATATGAATAATATGAATAATGTTGCATTCCTGCCACAATGTTGTCCAAAATGTACTATACAGATCATAAAATAAATAATTCCAAATATCATATATACCTGTGTCTCTGTTTTTTTTTTTTTTTTTTGACATCATAGACCATAAAGTGCATACTAATTCAGCGTGAGCAGGAACACTCAATAAAACTGAATAAAAAAAAATCAGTAACTTTTACAAGTACTATAAATGTACACCATCTGTTACAAACGCAAACCAAATGTATGTGTGTACTGTATAATATTAACAATAAGAGCAGCTCACTACTGAAAACAGCAAATATAGGAGGAAGTCGGGATCGAACAGGGGACTCTTGATTACAAGTCAGCAATTCTTACTGCTATGCCACAGAAGCTGTTGTCTCATCCTTGAACAATTTGTGAAAGTGTTTATTTGATCTTTGGACTTCAGGCCTGACACGTTATATAGTTTATGCCAACATTTTGTCATTTACTACTACAATATGAAAAACGTTTCTGTTTTAACAATGTGTTTACACAGATTATTGTAGAAACGGAACATACATGAAATGCATTTGTTCCAAATAACGATCTATTATTTCCACTCTAAAACTCCAGCACTTCACTTCCACATAATCAAGGCATGAGCTGGGAGAACATTGTGCACGTTCTGCGGTGGTGGGGGGATGGAATAGCAGGCTGCTTGCTGCTTGTCTTTATCGGCACATTTGCAGGACAAAAGACGCTGACGGAGAGGTGTGATGGCATTTAAGGTGGGCTGGATATACAAGTTTTTTCGTAGGCTCTGGTAATTCTAGTGTTAATTACAAAGGTATTGTAGCTTTTTGTTCAAGGGAAGCCTGGGCTTACCTATTTTTTGTCATGGGTGCAGGACAATGCTTGCAATTTAAATTGTCTTATTCACTACTTGGAGTTAATGAAAGGCTGCATTAGGATAAACATGCAAAGGAAAAAAAGGTTAAAGGCTTTTTCCTTACTGAAAAAGAAAGAAGGTAACAGAAACCCCATTTTGACAGTATAGTCTTCATCGGGTGTGAAGCTGATGAGGACTGAAGTTAAGTGTGTAACTGAGAAGAAGAAGTAAAGCTAATTTTTAATCTCTCCTTTCACCTTCTCTAACGGTAACTTTTCACACTTGCTATTACCTTTCAGTTCTTTCATCTTCCCTCTCTATTCTCTCCTTCTCCTGCTATATATGTTACTTGCCCTTTCCTTTTCAGTTACACACCTGATAAAAGCTTGAGGGGAATGACAACCAGGAGGAAGTCTAAAATAAATCTGAATATTCCTAATACTGGGCCAGATTGGATCTGTGCCCTACTTCAGCCCCTGATTTTATGTGCTGTTTGCATCCAGCCATAACCATCTCACTCAGTCTGTTCCTAAGGAGGATTAATTATGGTGCGCTCATATGATGCCTGTGGTAAGGCAAATTCAGTGCCCTCCATACCATTTGAGACAAAGACACATTTTTTCTTGATTTAACTCTTTGCTCTACAGTTTAAAATTACAAACCAAACAATTCAGACATTACTAAATTGCATATTACAGACTTTCATCTAAGGGTATTTGCATACATTTCAGTCACACCATGTAGGAATGATAACACTTTTTCTGCATGGTCCCCCATTTCAGGGTACCATAATGTTAGAACATAGCAATGGCAGGTAGATTAAAGCAGACATATTTAGTACTTTGTTGCTTATCCCTTGCATGCAATGACTGCTTGAAGCCTGTGATTCATAAACATCACAAGGTGCTGAGTATCTTCTCTGGTGTTGCTCTGTCAAGCCTCTAATGCTGTCATCTTCAGCCAATGCTTGTTTTAGGGGCCTGTGCCCTTAATTTTTCTATTGAGTATATTGAAGGCATGCTCAATTGAATTTACATCTGATGACTGGTTTGGCTATTCAGGAATTTTCCATTTTTTAATTTGGACAAATTCCTGTACTGCCTTAGATGTTTGGGATCATTTTCTTGTTGTAGGATGAAGGTCCATCCATTGAATTTGGAGGCATTTACTGGAGCCTAAGCAGATGTTTCTATAAACCTCAAAATTCATTGTGCAACTGTCATCAACAGTTACATCATCAATGAAGATAAGTGTGCCAGTACCTGTGGCAGCCAAACATGCCCAAGCCATAACTCCCTGCCGCCATATTTAACAGTGGGGGGTATGCTTTGGATCTTGGGCAGTTCGTTTTTGTCTCCACACCTTTCTCTTGTCATCACTCTGGCACAAGTTCATGTGTGTATCGTCTGTCCACAAGATCTTTTTCCAGAAATCTGTAGGCTCTTTGAAGTACTTCTTCAAAAACTGGAATCTGGCCATCCTGGTTTGGTGGCTAACTAGTGGTTTGCATCTTGCAATGTGGACTCTGTATTTCTGAAGATGAAATCTTCTGCAGATAGTTGTCTCTGACATATCTACATCTGCCTCCTGAAGACTACTACTGACCTATTGGACAGGTGTTTGGGGCTTTTTTTTTTACCATAGTGAGGATTCTTCTGTCATCTGCAGTGGAGGTCTTCCTTGGACTACCAGTCCCTTTGCAAAGTCTGAGCTCACCAGTGCATTATTTCTTCTTAATGATATTCCAGACAGTTGATTTAGGTAATCCTAAGGTTTTACCTATGTCTCTAATGGGTTTTCTTCTTGTTTTTCAGTCTCATAATGCCTTCTTTGACTTTCATTGACAACACTCTTGTCCTTATCTTCAACAAAAGCAACTGCAGACTGCAAATTTACTGTAGTCTGTAGGTAGAAGCAAGCCTAGGTGTCTTATGCCGGCACTAATGAAGCAATGAAACACCCCTGAGTAACTGACACAAATTGTCCCAAACATATTGGTGACCTTAGATGGTATTTTATTTGTTTCTTGCCTGTTTAACATTACTCATCAATTACCTTCTGCTCATTTAGATGGTTATCTACACTTACTGTAGGTTAAGCACTCTGCTGAGCATGATGGAGCAACTCTCCACTGTTCTTTTTCTGGCTCAGATTCTTCACAGCAGAAGCTGATGTTTGTTATTGGCACACAACCCAGCCATGCTAGGGAAGGTTGCCCACACAGTGTACCCTCTTAATAGAAGGTTATGGATTTTTGATATTATCAGATACTGTACATCCCAAGATTAAAATTCTGAGTTTTGTCTTTGTTGAAATCTTTTATGTAGGACTCTGGCTCTGGCTTGGAATTTCAGTTCTCCTTTTGTAAATATTTACATATGAAAGATTTCCTGGGGGTATTTTTCATACGTGGATTACTCATTTAGCCGGATGTAATTGTTGACGATTTGGCCTGATCCTGGATCTGTCGGTTTTTTGAAACTCTTGCTGGATGTATTGTCATAGCAACACATCCTAATCCTCAGACCTGCTTGGAGCAGGTTTGTTCGATGTAAACAAGGATTAGCGCACACACTTTATCAGTGTCCGTGCATGGAATTCATTCAGTCATGACTTCACCGTTCATGAATGAGCGACCAATTGATATCAGTACGCAAATTATAAGAAGAGAATTTCATATAGAGAGGAGTTTGCGCGATTGGCAAGATTCTTTATTGCTCCCGGAGGAAATTCTTTTTGAAAGATACCGCTTTAGCCGAGGGGGAATATTGTACCTCAAAGATTTATTAGCACCTTATATTCAAAGTCAAACTCGGCGAAGTCGGGCTCTCACAACCACACAGACAGTATGCATTGCTTTGAGGTTTTTTGCAAGCGGCACTTTTTTTATATACTGTAGGCGATGTGGAAAATCTAACTAAAAGTGCAGTTTGACAGGCAATTCGTAAAGTCTGTTTGGCTCTGAAATATTTCCTTCGGGTTTTCATAGTGTTTCCTGGACACCTGCATGTGCAGACAATAAAAGAGGCATTTCATGCCATTGCAGGTAGGCAACACATGGGCAAAAACACCCACAGTTCCATGAAGAATCTCAATCAGCCTAACATTCTCATTACCAGGATTTCCAAATGTGATTGGGGCACAGGATTGTATGCAGATCCGAATAATCAGACACAGTATCTTCATCAAATATTTGACCTTTGTCAATATCTCGTTAGGTTCTAGGGATATGACATTTCATGCAACTGACCCAACAAAAAAGAGCACTATATGGAACATACCTATGGCACACATCGATGACAAATATATGCAATGACCATCCTTTACCTGAAATGAAGTGACCACTGCATTCTGCCACTGGTTCTGAGGAGGAGCTTCCCCCTGGAATGCCCTCAGAAACAGGGCGATGGACATTTTGCTGGAGAGCCAACTCTTCTGCAGGGGTTAGGTCTGGACCGCGTGGACCTCCACCTGTTTTTTGCTGGTCTGCCTTCTCATTAGCTTTAAAATTAATGTTCTTTACATTATATATTATTTCAGTTTCTCCGGCACTAATCTGCTTCACCAATGCTATCCATTATTAATCCATGAGGAAGATAACTTTTTCAATAATTTACCATCCTGGACCATGATAATATACAGCAAATGAGTTTGCACACCATTTTAATTTTATTTTACAGGTTTATTACAGTATGCATATTCTGAAGTATATTGTAAGGTGTGCTGTACTAAAGAAATTACGTAAAATAAACCCTGGACTGCCAGTGAGAAGGACCTCCTCCATTTTCATAATGAATATAATTGTTTTCACCCCAACATAAAGCTGAAGCTGAATTACTCAAAAACAGAAGTCAGCTTCCTTGACACCACCGTTCAACTGAAAGACAACACCCTTGTAACTTCTGTTTTTCACAAACCGACAGACAGACGGACCTACCTGAAAAGTGATAGCTTCCACCCCAAGCATATAAGGCGCTCCATTATTTTCAGCCAAGCAATACGGTACAATCATATTTGCTCAGACCCGACAGACCGGGATCAACAACTGCAGGAGCTCAGACAAGATTTCATTAGACAAGGTTACACCCTCAAAACGACAGACACTCAAATAAGAAGAGCTACTGACATACCCAGAGACAACCTTCTGGAATATAAAAACAAAGACAACAAGAACCGCATCCCCCTTGTTGTCACCTACAACCCACATCTTGAAACACTTCGAAAAATTATAAAAGAACTTCAGCCAATACTAAACAATGACCAAACACTGAAAAATGTATTTTCTGAACCTCCCCTCCTGGCATACAGACAACCACCAAACCTTCAACAACTAATTGTCCGAAGCTCCCTAAGTGAACCAACAGAAAATGGCACATCTCCATGCTTACAGAAAAGATGCAAAACATGTGCCCACATCTATGATACAGACTGTATAGTTATACCACACTGCTGACTTGAGCATCACATAAAGGGATCATTTTCCTGCAGATCATCTAATGTAGTCTACCTAATTTTCTGCATGAAATGTCCTGACACTGCACTCTATGTGGGAGAAACTGGACAAACACTCAGCCAGAGAATGAATTTACACAGGTTCCACATTAAACATGGCAACACAGATGTTCCTGTAGCGGCCCACTTCAACAGCCATGGACACTGTGAGAGGGACTTTAAAGTCACAGTGCTTATGGGCAACTTCAGAACACAGCAAGAGAGAAAAGAATAGGAAGTTAAACTCATGCTAAAATTTAATACTTTACAACATGGATTGAATAGAGACAAGAGTTATATGGCCAGATATGAGGATTGTTTACATCTCTCAGAATGACAGACAACATGTCTACAGACCCACATTGTTTTGAAAAAACTCATTACAAACTTCAAAAGCCTTTGTTGGACAGTTATCTTATCCAGAGATCTTGACCATACATTGTTCTTCTCTCTCTTGTTAAATTAACCCTAGCCTGAATGAATCTTATTATTTTTTTTACATTTAAAATTTCTATTTCTCATTTAAAGATTTACCAGTGTTGTTTCTTGTCCTAGAGTGTGTATATAAACATAGGGAACTTCAGTTTCTGTATTACATCTTGCCTAAAGAAGGGGCCTGAGTTGCCTCGAAAACTTGCTTATTGTAATCTTTTTAGTTAGCCAAAAAAAGGTGTCATTTTGCTTGGCTTTTCTCTACATTCATAATGTTTAACACGGTACAACACCCTAGTACTACCTTTACTTATGTAGATACTGCTCTGTTATGATGTCAAATGAGAAGGAATGTGTGGCCAAGGAGCCATGTCACAAGTCCAGCCTTGAAATGACAGCTAACTACGCTTCTTTTCAAAGGATGTTTAGAAAGAAACACAATAGCATATTTTAAAAATCAACATGTTTTATACAAAATAAATAATATTATCATGGAATTTTATGAGAGCTAGCCAGAGCCTGAAGGTTCAGTGTTTTTTTTTTAATTATGCATCATGCCAGTAATACTTTGCATTTCTATCTTTTTTTCACAGTTCATTTAAATAGCTCACTTCCCTTTAACTTCTTAACACATTTAACATATCTGCAGGTACATTTCAAATAAAACACAAAACATCATGATGAGTGCAAAACAACATAGTAATGTATGCATTTAAGGATCTAGGGCTGTCTGGGTGTATTTTTGTACTGATTTTACTCCTATTTCCCATTTGTTTTAGCATTTTATTCAGTCTTTATAATCACCAAAACAAAAGAATCACATTATTTATAATGAGAAGCAATTCAAGGTCTACAGCAAATAGATTGGCACACAATATATTTCTTTTCTCTTGATGCTAATTTCTCACCCTTTCTAAAGGTGTCACAATTCATTAGGAAACTTATTGTATCAATTCCAATATAGCTTAATTAATATTGTTTTTCTGATGGTGTTAAGGTTTTCAATATATGACTGTTTCAGCACCATTTTGTGCTGAATGTCTCCTGCAGGCACCAACCTCTTCCATATTATTTTTGTGGCAGCCATATATATTGTTGTTAGCAAAGGCGTAGGTTACTTGCCAAGTGATGCCTGATGCCACAACGTGTGACATGAGGTACTACTGCCGTACAACAAACACTGGTTTGCACTCGTAGTTAGGGAAAAGTTATTAAGTTGCCCTCTATGCAATAAATTGGGATTTTGAAATTTGGCAGGAATTATTTGGTTGGCGGGCAGCACGGTGGGGCAGTGGTAGCACTGCTGCATCACAGTAAGGATACCTGGGTTCACTTCCTGGGTCCTCCCTGCATGGAGTTTGCATGTTCTCCCCGTGTCTTCGTGGGTTTCCTCTGGGTGCTGTGGTTTCCTCCCACAGTCCAAAGACATGCAGGTTAGGTGCATTGGCAATCTTACATGTCCCTAGTGTGTGCTTGGTGTGTGGGTGTGTGTGTGCCCAGCAGTGGGCTGGCACCCTGCCCAGGGATTTGTTTCTGCCTTGCACTCTGTGTTGGCTGGGATTGGCTCCAGCAGACCCCCGTGACCCTGTGTTAGTATATAGCAGGTTGGATAATGGATGGATGGATTGATCTGGTTGCCATTTCTGGTTTTAACCTTGCCCTTTTATTGACTATATTTTAGAACATAGCCCTAATCGCTAACATTGTATGTAGCATGTAACGCCTTAAGTACAAGAATCTGTGTGTTGACATCTCCAGGTGTTCCTGCACCCTTGGACCTTGTCCATACTCACACAAATACATTTGAAAAATCAGCTTTTTTATTTGTTTTGACCTTCTGTCCATAGTCAAAGTGTGTTTTCAACCAACAAAAAAATGTATCACTTTGAAAATGCTAAGAGTCTCAAGCATCATTATGGATGATTTTTTTTTAAATCTTGATTTTCAAAAAAGTCTTGATCTTGAAAAGCTCCACAGATCAATTTGCATTGCTTCACAATGACTCAATGACATCTTTCGAAGAAGAACTTGTGCTTAAAAGATGCTAAATTCTAAATCAAATCTCTCATCAGCAAACTACTTTCCTGTTTCCTAAGATTGGGAAGATAACAATCTCTTATCTGGGAGGTTTTGCTTTGATTGTCTCCACTCCTATACACTGGAAATTAAATTGACCTTTCACAGCACTTTGCACCCTCTAATTTCAGTTACATATTTTCATATGTTAACAACGTGGTCTGTAAGGCAATATTTGTAATCTTACAAGTTATCACAAATGCCCTACACTTAAGTTTTGGAATGACACTCAATAAAAGGTAGCCACATCTTGATTACCACTCCAAACATTTTAGCCCAAATATTTTTCTTTAAATGTGACTTTATAGGTTAATTTATGTAGGTTATGAAAAGAATGCCAAGGACACCACAAAAAGGTTTGGGGTAGCCACCCCGTATACTCTAATATTGGTTGGATAAGGCAAAAATACGATAGGCAGGTCTTTACAGACATGAGTCCAACAAGGTACAGTCATAACAAAAAAACATGGCGTTTTTAAAGCCGGGCTGGGGAAATGACGGAACTGGAAGTGATGTTGTCAGGCCCAGGCAGATTATCCCGTGGTTGGTCTGTAGAGGAAAAATAGAATGGATCAGTGCACTCTGCCACCCCCTAGTCTGGCATGGAATTACCTTCTTTTGAGCCCTCTAGCTGCCTCCTATGCACATGTGTGTGACAAGGTGTACAGTTTGAAAACATTTCCATATTAAATATTTTAGTAGTTTTTTTACAAAACAAAACATCACAGAAATACATTCTCACATGGCTTTCAGTTGTGCGACAATGTCATTAAATCACAAGATAATCAATCAAGTATAAATTCTAAGGTAAAGGTGGCAACATTCTAAAAGTTTTTTTAAGTATGGGTCCAAGTTGGGTTGTGGACGTATCTGTGTGGGGTTGCCATATGATGGAGATGTAAAATTAGTCAAGTTCACCAAAGCACAATTACTGTGGTGAGTAAGGCACTATCCTTTATTTATCACACTGTCTACTGCAGTAGTACAATACTGTTGCAACACAGAGAGCAACAACATAATCACCCCAACACCACATACTCTCTCATCAGTGAAACAATCAACCTGAGATGACTGACAAGCAAAGACAAGTATAAGAAAAGGGGAGAGAGGAGGGAATGAAAAACAAGCTTGTGAGGTAAAAGTACAGTGACACTAGTTTGAAATGTAACAAGTGTGGTACAAGGATGTGACGATTTTCAGAGTGTCAAAGGGCAAGTGAATGGGATTTCAATATTTATGTTGTATACTAAAAGCATTTTCATCAACATCTATTTCTTTAGAACATTTTTATATAAAGGATGTAGCTCAAATTGCTTAACAACATGTCAAAGAAGTAGTTACATACAAAAGAAAAACAAGTTAAATTTAGATTAGAATAAGAAGAATAAACAGTATATAAAAGATAAATAAATAAATCTCACTTACATAAGAAAGATATATAATT
Source organism: Erpetoichthys calabaricus (assembly GCF_900747795.2). Classification (NCBI taxonomy): domain Eukaryota; kingdom Metazoa; phylum Chordata; class Cladistia; order Polypteriformes; family Polypteridae; genus Erpetoichthys; species Erpetoichthys calabaricus. Next base: position 67,063,712 of record NC_041394.2, read on the forward strand.
AAGAGATGAAGTGTTCTTAAATATAGAATTTTTTAAAACGTTTCTAATGACAGTCAGATTATAAAGTCAGATGGCCAGGGTGGACAGAAAAAAATCAAAAAAACTCCTGTTTAAAAAAAATCTCCAGTTAAGATGGAGAAAAAAAAACAATATGTAGGGGTTCCACGCCAAAACACCACCCAGTCACACTGGACTTTCTGCATAACAGAAATGTTTTAGGTAGTTCTTTATTATTTTTTTCTTTCTGCTTCATACCATGCCAGGCCTTCAGCCTTCACACATTATACAGTTCATGTCTAAATTTTGTCATTTATTACTAAAACATGAAAAACGTTTCTGTTTTAACGATGTGTTTATCTAGATCGCTGTAGACATGGAACACATAAGAAATTATTTCCCCTTACAATTCTAGGTAGCTCACTCCCAGATAATCAATCAAGGCAGGAACTGGGAGAACTTCTTGCCCATTCTGAGGCGGTGGGGGGATGGTATAGCAGGCTGCTTGCTGCTTGGGCTTATCAACAAATTTACAAGACAAAAGACGCTGACGGAGAGATGCGAAGAGATTTAAGGTGGGACGGATTTACGAGTTTTTTTCGTAGGCTCTGGTAATTCTAGTGTTAAAAATGATCCACAAGCCCACAAGCTGCCAGAAGAAGAACATACAGTACTCCCCCAAAATTTGCGGGGGTTACGTTCCTAGAGCACCTGCGAATTGTGGAAAACCGCAACTTATGGATATGGTTAAAAAAATGCCTATTTTTACAGTTTAAACACTAAATATGCCCCCAAAATACTTTAATTTCATTTCAACCTCAGCTTAATACATTACCTAAGAAAATGTAAAGGTAAACTCGTATACTGTACAGTACTGTACTGATATGTCACCTGCAGTGCTAGAATGTAACATACCGATGTTACTGCTATATGTACTGTAATTCATGCAAGCGCATTTTCATTGCCAGAAGCCTTAGAAGGTGCAGGGCATTTCGCCAGCATCTTGGGGCTTTAACCCTTAAACTGCCACATACTTGGGGGTTAATGCATCCCTGGACGCCAAATACTTATTTGCTGCACTCTTTAAGTAAACATCACAATTCACAAAGAAAAAGTAACATTTTAAATGGTACACATTTTTTTTCATGCAAAGAGCACCACAATTACTGCAACACTGATCATTTTACACACTGCTAATGAACTGTAAAAACTATTTAAAAAACTTCTGGTACAATATGTACAAGGTGCAACTGACGCCACCGAGCCAGCTGCGCTTGAACTGGCACACACAGGTAAATGCTGATACTTGCTGGCTAGTCTAGTGCAGCGGATGAATCCGAGAGACAGTGAGGCTGCAGTGTTGCAGGGGCCAGCAATGGTCATGAGCTGGCTGCTCAACAAATGTACGGCACTGACTGATCAGCTCTGGCGTGCTGGTAAATTGCAGTGGGAACCGACAATAGCCAGTTGCGTCATTCAATGAATGTATGAATATACTCGTCTCCTACTTGCTGGCAAATGGCACTGAGAAATGACTATAGCCGGTTGCAGCAGTTTAAAGATTAAGAAGAACAAAACGGAAAACACAAGAACACTAAGCTGGAGATGCGTCACAGGGCAGCAGTCAATTAGCAGCAAGGAGAAATAAATAACACTGTAGCAGTCCGGTGTTTCTAAGATTCACACCGTCGAGAAGACAGTGATTTATTTATTTTTGTGGTGGAGATTCCAGGTACGCACCCAGCCTTGACCCGATCCGCACACACTCACAAACAGAGATAAAAACACAGCAAACCAGTAATCAAACAGCAAATAAAGAATGTAATGCAAAAATGAAAACAATGATACCACCCCTGTTCCCCTTATATATTAAATACAACAAAGCACCAACAAAACACACACAATAAAGTCCATGAAAAACGGCAATGGATGTAATGTAATGATGAAAATAGATAGTCCAGAGATCTGCACATTGAATGGGAATGTAAAGATAGTCCTACCGGTAGTTCCTGAAATGGTACAGACAGGTAGACGGGTTCAGGAGCACTCCTTTTTTCGCAAGATGGCAATGAATCCACTTACAGTCCTCATGTACACAGGCAAACAGCAGACAACCCAGACCCCAACCACGAAACGATCCAGGACAAAACAAATAAGTACAGGTAACCCAACAGAAGGCAGGCAGAGAGACAGGAACGTGAAACACAAATTACAAAAACTTTTTTTTTTCTTTCGGTTACCGGCCCCATTTTTAAAAGCTGCGCTGACATACTTTGACCCCAACAGCCCCTGCACCCTCAGCAGAAGACCAATCAGAGCCACTGCAGGGACTGCTGGGAGTTACAGTTTCAAATTCTAGTAGAGTACAACACTCTAGGATTGGCTACTTTCACCATCCCAAGCCATGTTTTCCCCTACGGTTGCTTCCTGTTCTCTCTACAGTGCAGTATTGCCACAAAAAAAGCCATTAAAAAGGATATTTGTGGTTTCCGCTAACAAATGTTAGTTAGGTTCTAAGGAAAAATCCGCCAGCGACTGAGGCCGCGAACCCTGAACCGCATCTTCGCGGGGGTCTTCTGTACTCCTAAAGGAATCTAGTGGGGAGGGTATCTACATCTACCCACCTGTGTGCACCTCCCTAGCAAGAGATAAGATAAAGATTGTGAAAAAATAGGCAAAGTATAGACCACCTTCATACTACTGTACAAATTGTGAATAGAAGCTGCAGCCCTTGCAGTATGACAAACCCATAATAAAGAAGTTACCCTTTGTTTTAGGAGCTCAGGTCACAAGTACATAACAACCAGGCCTAAATGTTTTGAATGCCAAAAACAGGGTCATGAACAGTAGCATGCTTCAACTCACTGATTACTGTATAAATCCAGGGAAAAACTACAGCCTGTCAGCAGCACCTGATGTCACCTGAACATTATATTTCTTTTCCTCACAGGAAGTGACAGTGGACATTGTTGCGGCCAACTGTGGACTTTGCTCAGTAGGGAGCAGTGTGAAGGAGGTAGTAGATATCATTCCGATATCGAAAGCCTGAATAAAGGAGGAGCAGTGGAGGATTGCCTGCCTGGCCAATATGGTCCTCCAATATTCTAGATGGCTGGATACCTTTGATGTATTGCCAGATTGAAATCTTGTGGGGCTACATGGGAGTTGTAGTTACAGTAGCCAGCTGGGAGTTGTAGTTACAGTAGCCAGCTCAGTCAGGAAACTTTGGACCTGCTGTAGGAAGCTGTTGGTGGGGTGGCTTCCCTGCCTTCCTCCATCTTACACAGAAGTGCTTCTGAGACAAGTTTCTGATGTTCCAGAAGTAATCCAAGGTCTAGCTTTAAAAACAAGCACTTTATCCCCCTCAGACAGTTGAGTTTGGAGTCAGGAAGATCAATGGCTTGCCTGGGTTACAAGGGGGCAAGGAGAGGGAATTTCTCTGCATTTTGAGGAAGTTTATTGTGCAATGTTATAATTTTAGCAAATACATTTTTATTTTTGTTTTAACCAGAAATTGGTGTACTTCGTTGTGTCTATGTGTTATGATACTTCTGTTCAAAAATACTAACAGCAAGTTGAGGTAGGCAACATATTACTACATGGCAAAGACACAGAGTGCATTTCAGTACAAAGCAATGCTTTCCACTTGAACCTTGAGCCTCGTCATGTAACTCCACACAGTGTTGGACATCATTCTTAAAGCTGTGATGTTATGCTAAAATTTTAAAAGGGAAACATTAAACTGAAAAGTTTGCAAAACCAAGAAAATCTGTAAAAAATAAACTAAGAACTGTCTAATACATGCCGTAAACAGTTATTATATTTCCAGAATCCCTGTTTTTATCAATGAATGATACTTTCCTTAAAACAAGTGTGTTTCAGTTATCTTCATATACGTCCAAGAGCTGGGTGCATTGCTGAATTAATTACTGCCATTACCAAAGGCAAAAATAATTAATGAACTGATTAAGATGAATCAATTGATTTCTGTCACTCACAGTATTCCTACAAGTATAATGGCATATTATTATTTGTGGTATATTGAAATATTAATCAATCTATCATGCTGTCATGCATCTATGCCTCCTGGGTAAAGCTGCTTCCAAATTCAAGTTCTTAACCAATGAATGGAAGGACCTAGACACTTGAGATTATGTTTTTGAACCATTTTGGTATATTTTTCTTTTTTCAGACTTCTTTTGAATGCTGAACGTATTTTGTTTTTTTGTGATTTTCAGATTAAATATTATCCAAATACATTTGCAGATACTGCAGAAACCCTGCAGTGATGGGAATGTATCACATTACTTTTTTTCCAGAAATGCCACCCTTATGCAAAGCTAATTCAAATATAATTCACAGGACACTCATTATCGAGAGATGAAATGTTCTTCAGAATAAAGTTAACATAAAATCTATCAGAGGTCTCCATCACAATTTCTCAGTTTATTGGGTGAGTCAAATTTCTTTTTTTATATCTATCTTAAATACATTTTACAAATTGTGAAAAATATATATTATATTTATAAACAGAGGAGTAATCTAACCAATATAATAGACATATGTTCTAATATTTTTGATAATTTAATCTAAATAGATAGATAGATAGAATGAGGACAGGTATAGATTTTATAGGGAACTGTATATTGTTTATGTATAGGGCGGATGATTTTACTACCCAATAATCAGAGTCATTTTCAAGCCAGTTGTATTGAGGTTAATTTAAATCAGAAAAATCAATTTATCTGATATAGCAAATTCTTACATTTTTCCTACATTAATAAAATAATGTAAATGTATACTGCTTCAATGCCAAATCTTATAATATACTGAAAAGACTATACAGGTATTCCTATTATTATTTTTCCCTCCCTTTCCTAAAAACATAAGAAAGAGCAAAAGAAAAAAAAATCTAAGATCTTAAATTATTCTGGGAACAGAAGAATAAGAAAAAGATGCTTTATTCAAGAAAGTCTGCCATTGTTTGAAAAAGAACTTAGTTGATATATTCCAATTTTATATTAAATAATACATCTCCCAGCAATAATAAAAGAGAATGTTATAGAGCTTTTTTCCATATGAGGAAAACTATGTAATAAACTAGCAATAAAACAAAATAAATTCTATTGTACTGCGTGACTGAGCTTTCTATACAGAATTCTGAAGATTCTTAATGGGGTTCTAAAAGTGTAAATAGATGTTCTAAATAGTTTTATGATGAGGCAGTGCCAACAGTTATAATCAACTGCGGTTTCAGTTTCTGGGTTTATTTTACATTATTGGGTATATTTTTCTCTAAACCAATCCAATTGTTGGCATAATCCAGAGTGTTGGCTAAAAACTGTTTCAGGGTACATCTGAGTCTACAGTTGGAGTGAAGACTCACTGTAGGCAATAGACTGGGAGGGGGCAGTGGGGGAGCCATTGCACCACAAACACAAAGATTGAGACAAACGACAGTTGTTTTATTGTTTGCCTGACCTTTATTATTCTTGATTTTCTCCCATTTTATACCTTCTTTGAATGTGTATATGAATGTTATTCCTTCAACCAACATATAATTTATTATCATTGACTAATTGGTATTGTTCACAGCATGAGAAATGTGCTCTCCTTTTAAAATATTCTGCATTGTTTTAAAAGTAAACTATAATGTCTATAGATATTATGGATTTTTCCTGGCTGTCAAGGAGTTGCTACAAGGCAAAGGTGACACTGGAGTTGTACTCATCAAAACACAGAAAGAGAGACACTAACACCCTGAGGAGAGGAGAATGCCTCTGTGTGTGAGTGATGGAAGGATGCTAACTACTAGGACCTGCGAGGGACAACCCTGAAAAAAAAGAGACATAAGAGAGCAGATATTCAAGAGAACACAATGTCAGCCTGTCCTTCTGATAGGACTACAGGATCAACAAATAAGTTGTTTTTCTTTATCATATACACAGGGTTACATTACAAAATAAGCATAGAAAAGGGGGTTATGCTGTATAAAAAAATTCTTACATTGAGGCTCTTTCTTGATGCCAAAACACATAACAAAGGTATAGACAGTAATATTGTAAAGTAAAACCTAGTTATTATTACGCACATTCCATTATTCTAGAAGATGTGTGCAATGAGTTAAATAGTAGCAGCAAAAAAACATTTGTAATGAATCTAAAGATTGGACTAGGAGACCTAGGTGTTGTCATCTTTTAAAGTGTTGTGTCATCACACATAATGACATGACAATTGCATAAATAGCAAGAGGTGCCATTTCTACAAACAACATGGCGACTCCCTTGCTGGGAACAGACAAAATGGTGACAATGATAATGACAACAAAACCAGAAGATGGCACTGCAATGATAAAAATAATCACATTTTTGAAAACAATCTTGATCATCATAAAATCAAAATGAAACAAACTCTAGGGTGTAAATCCTAGTTATATATCATGAGCTGCCTTTACCAGTCACTGAAGAGACATCCAGTCCTGGACATATCAGACCATAATACAGCTATGAAAGTTGCAGAAATTTCATCAGTCTGCTCAGAAAGAACAGACACAGCCAACTATATTGAATTTGTGTATCATTTAGCATTTTTAATTTTTATTATTTTACATACACATTATTTTGTTTTAACACATAATCACGGCACCATTTTGTTTTTTCAGGTGCCTTGCAATAGATAGATAGATAGATAGACAGATAGATAGATAGATAGATAGATAGATAGATAGATAGATAGATAGATAGATAGATAGATAGATAGATAGATAGATAGATAGATAGATAGATAGATAGATAGATAGATAGATACTTAAATGTTGTTGTTGGCAAACACTCTCTTACCAGTCATGCAGTTTAATCTCAACGTACGTTTGATGTAATTCCGGTCATGCTATATAAGATGATGACTCATAGCAAAATGTTTACATATAAGGGGTGATCAGAACATTCTGAGTCTGAACCTGAATATGGTATTCTGTGGTGCTTATTTTATAAGTAGTCAAGTTCCTGTATTCTAAAATATGTGAATTATGAGCTTCTAATATTTGTGGTTTATTATGTATGGTTTTGCTCCAAAATCAAGTTAAGATAAATGTCATGCTGTCATTGAATTTCTGAAACCTGAACCCTTTTCCAGTTAACTGAACAGAGATTTTTATTCTTGCCCAGTCAACAAGTGCCAGAACATGCCCCCTTTATATACCACAGTCAAGAAATAGGCAGTAGAACTCTTTCATTTCAGAATGTCTCTTGACAGTAACACAAGACCTGTCTGACATATGACATTAATACAGTAACAGAAGATTTGCAAATTGTAATGGTGAACTGAGGAGTAATGGTGCATGACATAGCAGACACTATAATGATTATTTATAGATCAGGTTATTTAATTTGTTATTATCAATAAAACATGATTAAACTTTATACTCATTGGCTACCCAGAATAAAGACTCCTGAAATAAAGCAACACCACATCTATGTTCCAAGAAAAATCTTGGACTGGGAAAAATTTAAGAAGCACTTCACAACCTGAACACACCAGTATAACTTAGAGTTCAAAAAACAAAACAGTGGATGTATATTGATTGTACAGTATGGCTCCTTTCTTATTGGTAATGGATCATGTACCTTTGAAATGTATGTCCTGGACGGAATATGAAAGGAGTCAAGATTGTCACAGTTCACTCCATCTTTCCATGAAAAGTGGGTTAAGAACCCTACATGCTTCCGAGCCTGGTGGAGAGAGTGGATCTGCAGTAAACAGGAAACCAAGAAACCAATCCAGGCCAAGAAAGTAAGAAAACAAGAAAGAGCCTAATAAGGAACCAAGAAGGAGGAAGGACAGCTGGGCCTATTTTCATGACATTCTTGAGAATTCCCTTCCAGAGAAGGCTTCCTGTATGCAATCGACTTAAAATCCCTACAATGCCAAATAGGAAATAATTTTGGCTTGTCTCGTAGACAATTTTGGACTACTTTAAAAGCTCCATCGCATTAACTGGAGAAACATTACAGGTTTACTAACTCTTTTGATGTTATTTTTACCTTAAAACATTTCAATAAAAGTCTTCAGCATAGCTGAGGATAAAGATTTAATGCAAAGACTTGTGTCTTAAATTGACTGAAATTTTAAAATGTAAAGATGCAAATTATGACTTAAAATGTACATAAAAAATGAAGCTTTAAATTATTGACATTTAAGTATGATGTGGCTACATTTTTTTGTTTGTTTTTGTTTGTTTTACTGTTTAGGTTTCTGATATGAAGAAAGACATTTTAGTGATACTTCTGCTAACCGGTAAGTTGTTAATAAGAAGTCAATTTGGCATTCATGAAATATACTGTACATGTTTTCATGATAAGTTCTGTTTGTTTCTGAGCAATTGTTGGTTGTATAGTAGTTATATAATCCCAGTGTCATATATGCGTTTGAAAGGCTTTCTACCACAGACTTTATTTTCTCCGTTGCTAATCTACAATGGAGGTTGTGGTGCTGATGGAACTAGTTTTATATGGTGCTGGGTTTGACAACTTGTGTTTAGCTCTTTTGACCAACTCAGTCACTACATACTGTACATCTCCATTCTCTGCCTTCTGACTTGCTCTTACCCAACTTTAATATTGGTTACTCTGTTGTGTGTGTACTATCCTTTAGTGTCTATGATCCAGATGTATCTTAGCAGGGTACAGATGAGATTTAAAAGAAACACACCTCAAAACCCAGTACTGTAGTCTTTTGATCTATGTCTTTTTAATTGTGTGACACACAAATTTTGTATCTGCTTGGGTTTTCCAAAACGGAATATTCCTTTTTTCCATATCACCAATGTCATGCAGGTTAGGTTATTTTGTACTGTGGCCCGAAGTGCAAGCAACAGAAAATTAAAACAAGTGGTGCACACTAAATAAGAGGGGACATCTGTCAAGTTTATGCATGGAGACGTGTTATGATATGTTATTATAATGTTATGATAATTCTGCGACAAAAATCTTATTAGATTAAAAAAACACATACAAATGCTCCTTGTATATGATATAACTGAATAACCAAGTAAGTCAAAAAGTGAGACTAGCGTTTCAGTAGACAGCATTAGAAACAAGGTATATGTATGTTCACACAAATGTGTTACAGTTTGCGGAAACACTGGATAGTCTGGCTTCTCTAAAAGACATGCTTATTGACTTTAAATTAGCTGGTATAGGTCAGCATGGTTATGTATTTGCCGTAGAATTCAATCCAAGGCTTGTTTATGCCTTCATCTGACTCCTATCTCCCACACAAAATAGTGGAATGCTACAGACGCATACAGTATACCTACATTTTCTGTATCTTAATTTATCTTCATTGTTCAAACTGGACTGAAATTGTAATGTACATAATGCCGTGGTGTTCTTGCACACAACTTTAAAATGGATTAATTTTATAGTTTTATTTTTATTAAACTGAAATGGCACAATCTAAGCTAAATTCAGATTTGAAAGTGGTTCTGTCCTGTTTCTACGTACGCCCCAATAACTATATACACTGCTAAAAAAATTAAGGGAACACTTAATCATCACAGTCTAACGCCAAGTCAGTTAAGCTTCAGAGATATCAGTCTGTCCAGTTAGGAAGCATAAGCAATTGTGAATCAACATCATCTGCTGTGGTGCAAATGAATATGACAACAGGTTCACTGGAGGGGCAATAGCAAGATGACCCTCAAAAAGAGAATGGTTTTGCTGGTGGTGACCACAAACAATTGCTCTCTCCTTATTCCTTCTCTAGTTTTGCATTTTGCTAGTGTCCTTGGGCCTCATGTATAAATGGTGCATACACCTGTTTCCACGCTCACTTGTATAAAATCTAAACTTGGTGTAAAGCCATGCACGTTTCCGCAGCAGCCCCACACATTGCATATGCACTTTTCTGCTTGGTTTTGCAAACTGGTGGCACCCACTGTCACTTTTATTGAGATTTGCATCAGTGACGCAGGATTTATCAAATATGTCAAAATTAATTGCATATTGTTTACAAATTTAAGGCACTTGATTGTAGTCATTCTGTAACAATGTAAAGGTGCACACAATGGCCAAACTATTCCAAATACCGAAGGCTGCTTTAGCATTGTTTCTCTCAGTGCACCACATTTTAACCCATTATATCTGTGCATATGCTGCCTCAGGAAAGCCACCACCATCTGCATGGATTCAACTCAGTCATGCGCACAGTCTATTTGAACTTATCCCATCCAGCAAACACTTTAGAGCTTTTTCGAGGCTCAGAAACAGTTTCATCCCAAGAGTTATAAACACACTCAATCAGTGCATCAAGTGCTCCCTGTAGAACTGTTTGTACTTAAAACTACAATTACCTCACTGTAAACTTGCATAACAAATGTAACATTGTACAATCTGAGCCACTTTATGAACCATTTGCACTATCTGTACTATATGTACATGTATATTGTATTTATGCTTTCATATTGTATATTTTTCATTATTTTTTTGTATAATTATTATTATTGCTATTTTATCATTTTACAAGAAAAGGATTTTGTGGCAGATTTGCATATTGAATCTCATTGTACCATAAAATGGCAATTAAGGAATTCAATTCAATTCAATAGAAGAGTGCATGTATTTACAGATGATGATGACTGGCTTCTAAGTCAATTTAAATTTCCAAGAGCTATCCTCTTGAAGCTGTGTGCTGTTAGAATACAAGGATGTATACTTGATATAATTTTTATGATGAAATTCATTAAAGTATGTATATTACATTTTACAGATAAATTGTTAACTTCAGTTGTTAACCTCATTTAAATAATGTATACTGTTAATAATTAAACAAGTGGGGTCACAGCAGCGCAGTGGTAGCAATAAGCTATTGTCCTATCCAAGGATTCTACCTCCCTTTCACTGTATGCTTGCTGAGACTGGTGTGACCCTGGATGGATAGATGGATGAAATAATTAAATGTGTATGAAGAAGATTTTTCAATGTTCCTGAAAAGTTTTGAAAAATTAGTATTCTGAGCTTACAGTTGGTTTTACAGTTATTATAGAGCTTATACTGTGGTGATAGGTTACGTGGAGAAATTAAGTGGGGTTTGGTATGTTTGACAGACATAGTATTGCTGCAATAAATGATTTCATCCAGGATCTTGCATCTTGTGGGAGGCAAGAACAATCCCTGGACTGGGCGCCAGCTCATCGCTACCTCTGAGCCATTGTGTCCTCATGTTTAACACAAGCTTTAATGCATTTCAACATGAAAGTTATGTCAATTATACATCTTAGTATTCTAAAATTTTCAGAGAGCCGTAATATCATGTATTTAATGTGTGATGATCACTGCTTGCACACTCCTGTTCCTTGCCTCCACTTCACTAAATAGGACCTCCACTTCTCATTTGGTGAAATTCTTTTTTATATGTGGTTTTACCATTGTCTTTTAACAAAACATGGAACAGAAGGGGCTATTTATATTGATTTTCATATTCAAATATGCAAAATTCTGAGAGTAGTCTGTAGGGGGCTGTAGGCACATTCACATGTGTTGAATTTTACATTAATTGGGAGTTATAAAGAGGAAGTGCGTGGAACTTGGTGTATGCACAGTTTTATGCATTTTAATTTTTCTGTACATACGCACACTTCTGTTTTTGTCCGTGCGCCATGTTTTAGTGTGAATTCTACACACAGTGTTATACATGAGGCCCCTGGTCTCTTTCCTGGTCACAATGATGCCATTGATTGGCCCACACATCTACTGGTATCTCCTCCATGCTCTTGAGACCCCCTTGCAACACACATATGGATGTGCCATCCTAGAGAAGCTTTGCAAACTGAATCAGCTGAAGATACTGCCTCATGCTACCAGTAGTGACAAGAACACTAGAAAAAAGCAAAACTAGAGGAGAATCATTCAGGAAAGATAAGGAGGGAGCAATTGTCTGGTTCTGCCGCCTAAAAAAAAACCATTCCCTTTTGAGAAGTCTTGCTGTTGTTTCTCCAGTGCACCTGTTATAACTTATTGGACCAAAGCATATGAAATTGATTCATAATAACTTTTGCTTCGTAACTGGACAGACTGATATCCATAAAGTTTAATTGATTTGGTGTTAGATTGTGATAATTAAGTGTTCTCTTAATTTTTTTGAGAAGTATATACTGTAATTCAGTTATGAAATGCATATCTATATATCTCAAAATATAAAGAATGCTCTTTTCCAGCCTGCTTACTAATACTGTCATCAAACTTTCACTCAGAAGTGATGCACAGTTTTTCCTATAAAACAGTATTCTTGTTTCACTTTGAATTTGTACCTACCTTTTGTACACATTCAACTCTGTCTTTGCGTGAGCCACCTGTTAATGCTGCCACCTCCCTGATTTTGCATGCACCAGCTTTATTTTTTTAAAAAATAATTTTCTATTCTATTTTTAAAAGCAGACCATTTCCATGGCATACCACTCAATCAAACAAACGATAGATAGATAGATAGATAGATAGATAGATAGATAGATAGATAGATAGATAGATAGATAGATAGATAGATAGATAGATAGATAGATAGATAGATAGATAGATAGATCTTTATTTGTCCCGAGGGGGAAATTTGGCTTTTTACAGAAGTTCTTCAAATAAATAAATAAATAAATACATTCATTACATACTGCTTAAATAGGTAGGTAAATAAGTAAATAAATATATAAATAAATATACACACTCACTTTGGTTTGAATACACACCAGAATGACTATAAAGCAAAAAAAAATTAAAAAGTAAAGAAAGAAAACTTCTGACTTGGCTATTCACATAAAAATCAGTACGGGAAAACAAAAAAGAAAATATATATAAAGAAAACACATCTTTACAAGTGGAGTTCAAAATGGATCTGATCTAACAATGGAGTTCTGTCATGTATATTTGTCCTCACAGGTGGCGCAGTGGTAGTGCTGCTGCTTTGCAGTAAGGAGACTGTGGAAGATTGTGGGTTCGCTTCCTGGTTCCTCCCTGTGTGGATAGCGCTTTGAGTACTGAGAAAAGCACTATATAAATGTAATGAATTATTATTATGTATATATAATATATATATAAATATATTGAAGAAACAGGAAGAGGTGGAGTCAGGAAGTGATGTCTGTTGAAGGTGGGTTCTGGATATCGAATAAGACATCATTAGAGGGTGCTGGCGGTGATGTCATCAGTGGGTGCTTCAGAGGTGGTGCTACTGGGAGGTATTGTCTTCACTTGGTCTGCAAAGGGACAAAAGGAGAGAGTATTAGCTGACAGCGACAACCCCTGGTCTGGCTGAGAAATTACACTATTTGAGCCAGTAAACCATCTCCCATCTGCAGATGTGTAACATGCCCCCTTCCCCTAACACCCCGGCACAAACCCATCGGGACAGGCAGCCTATACCGAGAGGTCATGAAACAGAGAAAGAGCATTGGCGTTGGCCTGGAGAGATCCTTGGCAATAAAGGACAGAAAACTTAAAAGGCTGGAGGTCTCAAAACCACCGAGAGACACTTGGGTTTGACTCTTTTTTCACTGCCATCCACTGAAAAGTAGCATGATCGGTGATAAGGGTGAACTCAATACACAGGAGGTAGTACCTCAATTATGTTACTGTCCATTTAATCGCCAAGGCTTCCTGTTCCACTGGCTGTCTAACAGTTTCCGGCTCAGGAACATAATGGGGTGTTCGACACCATCATGTTTTGGCTTAACATGGCTCCAAGTCCTATGTCCAAAATGTCAGTCTGGAGAATAAAGGGTAGAGAGAAGTTAGGTACAATCAAATCTGGTGCCGACATAAGGGCCTACTTAAGGTTATGAAATGCAGCATCTGCTTTGCCATCCCATACCACATGGTTCAGAGCCCGTTTCTTTATTAACACTAGAATTACCAAAGCCTATGAAAAAACTCGTAGATCTGGCCCACATTAAATCCGTTCGCACCTCTCCCACAGCGTCTTTTGTCCTGTAAATGTGCCAATTAAGACAAGCAGCAAGCAGCCTGCTATTCCATCCCCCCACAGCTGCAGAACATACACAAAGTTCTCCCAGCTCATGCCTTAATTGATTATCTGGGAGTGAAGTGCTGGAGTTTTAGAGTGGAAATAATAGATTGTTATTTGGAACACATGCATTTCATGTGTGTTCCATTTCTACAATAATCTGTGTAAACACATTGTTAAAACAGAAACGTTTTTCATATTTTAGTAGTAAATGACAAAACGTTGGCATAAACTATATAATATGTGAAGCCTGAAGTCCAAAGATCAAATAAACACTTTCACAAAAGGTTCAAGGACAACACAACAGCTTCTGTGGCGTAGCGGTAAGAATTGCTGACTTGTAATCAAGAGTCCCTGGTTCAATCCCCACTGCCTCCTATATTTGCAATTTTCAGTAGTGAGCTGCTCTTATTGGTAATATTATACAGTACACACATACATTTGGTTTATGTCTGTAACAGCCGCTGTACATATATAGGACTTGGAAAAGTTACCATTTTTTTTTCACTTTTATTCTCTCAGTCACGATCACGATACATACTACCGTCCTAGGGATCTGACACTGTTAATTTTTATTTGAAACTGGGAGTAACTGTAGATGTGAGTGGTGTTTTGAGGCAATGGAACTGGACATTCTCTGATCTGGAGGGATAAAAGCTGACACACAAACACTGGTGAATCTGCCTTCTTCATATCTCACCGTCACTTGATTTTTTTTTATTCAGTTTTATTGAGTGTTCCTGCTCACGCTGAATTAGTATGCGCCTTATGGTCTATAATGTCAAAAAAAAACAGAGATATAGGTATATATGTTATTATATTATATACAGTAATCCCTCCCGATCGCGGGGGTTGCGTTCCAGAACTCCCCACGAAAGGTGAAAATCCGCGAAGTAGAAACCATATGTTTATATGGTTATTTTTATATTGTCATGCTTGGGTCACAGATTTGTACAGAAACACAGGAAGTTGTAGAGAGACAGGAACTTTATTCAAACACTGCAAACAAACATTTGTCTCTTTTTCAAAAGTTTAAACTGTGCTCCATGACAAGACAGAAATGACAGTTCCGTCTCACATTTAGAAGAATGCAAACATATCTTCCTCTTCAGGAGCAGAGAATGTCAGAGAGAGAGAGAAAAGCAAACAAATCAATAGGGCTGTTTGGCTTTTAAGTATGCGAAGCACCGCGGCACAAAGCAGTTGAAGGCAGCAGCTCACACCCCTTCCATCAGGAGCAGAGAAAGAGAGAGAGAGAGACAGATAAAAAAAACAATCAAAAATCAATACGTGCCCTTTGAGCTTTTAAGTATGCGAAGCACCGTGCAGCATGTCGCTTCACAAAGCAGCTGCACAGAAGGGAGCAACGTGAAAGCATTTTTAGACGAGTGTCCGTATCATCTAGGTGTGCAAACAACCCCCCTGCTCACACCCCCTCTGTCAGGAGCAGAGAATGTCAGAGCAAGAGAGAGAGAGAAAAGTAAGTTGGGTAGCTTCTCAGCCATCTGCCAATAGCATCCCTTGTATGAAATCAACTGGGCAAACCAACTGAGGAAGCATGTACCAGAAATTAAAAGACCCATTGTCTGCAGAAATCCGCGAACCAGCAAAAAATCCACGATATATATTTAAATATGCTTACATATAAAATCCGCGATAGAGTGAAGCCGCGAAAGGCGAAGCGCAATATAGCGAGAGATTACTGTATGTTATATATTGTGAATTTTCCCTTGGGATTAATAAAGTATCTATCTATCTATCTATCTATCTATCTATCTATCTATCTATCTATCTATCTATCTATCTATCTATCTATCTATCTATATGATATTTGGAATTATTCATTTTATGACCTGTATAGTACATTTTGGAAAACATTGTGGCACGGATTCGACATTATTCATATTATTCATATTCATTCACATAACACAGCATGTTTTTTTTCTCCGATCTTGCCAGTCCCCACATGTTGCTGTTTCTTTTGTACTCCAGGACATGCAGAGGCAACAATAGTACAGAGAGGTCAGTTCAACGCTATATGCAATCATCACATTCAAATGTTAACAGTTCACACACACGCAAGGACCGTCCTTCCTAACTTTACGACATGTGTACCTGTTGCAATGCGCACACTTCTCTCTATGCTTTGGTTCCTTTTACACTAAAAGGACACCTGACACTGACTCAGTTTACTCTCCTGGGGAAAGCGGCTGTCTTGGAAAGAAGCTTGTCGATGTTGCATCCTCCTTTTCTTTTTCCAACGCCTTTTCTAGTAAGATGCGACAACGCAGTTCCTCAGCAAGGTGAGCCATGAACATTCTTCTTTTCTCAGTGGTCTCCGTGCATGCCTTGCACAGTACATGTGTGTTGATCGCTGCCAGGTCAAGCTTGTTATAACACAAGCAACTGGCCACTTGTGTGTTCCTGCAGAGTAAGCTCACGACTTCTGGTGCACAATGTCAACGCAGCACTTAGAAAAAAAGAAAGAGACAAATACTATATATGGGACATTGAGTATAAATTTATTGTACTTGTAAAAGTTAGCTTTTTTCACTTTTATTCTCTGAATCACGATCACGCTGTACCCCCCCCAACCCCACCCCTCCTGATCTGACTGTAAGTAACAGCGCCAGCATAAATTCATACCCGATCTGACGCTGTTCGTTTTCATATAATATTGCATTAGTGTGATGATGTTTTCTGATTGGCACTATTCAGGTCATAAAATGATTTCTTCAAAATGTCACATATATTGTCTCTACTTCATGTGTGTAATAGAAACCACAGCGTAGAGAGAAGTGTGCGCATTGCAACAGGTACACATATTGTAAATGTAGAAAGGACGGTCCTTGCATGTGTGTGAACTGTTAACATTTGAATTTGATGATTGCATATAGCGCTGAACTGATGTCTCTGTACTATTGTTGCCTCTGCATGTCCTGGAGTACAAAAGAAACAGCAACATGTGGGGACTGGCAAGATCGGGGAAATAAAACACACAGTGTTATGCAAATGAATATGAATAATATAAATAATGTTGCATCCATGCCACAATGTTTTCCAAAATGTACTATACAGGTCATAAAATTAATAACTCCAAATATCATATATACCTATGTCTCTGTTTTTTTTTTTTTTTTTTTGACATCATAGACCATAAGGTGCATACTAATTCAGCATGAGCAGGAACACTCAATAAAACTGAATAAAAAAAATCAAGTGACGGTGAGATATGAAGAAGGCAGATTCACCAGCGTTTGTTTGTCAGCTTTTATCCCTCCAGATCAGAGAATGTCCCGTTCCATTGCCTCAAAATACCACTCACATCTACAGTTACTCCCTGTTTCAAATAAAAACTAACAGCGTCAGATCCCTAGGACGGTAGTATGTATCGTGATAGTGACTGAGAGAATACAAGTGAAAAAAAATGGTAACTTTTCCAAGTCCTATAAATGTACACCGTCTGTTACAGACTAAAACCAAATGTATGTGTGTACTGTATAATATTAACAATAAGAGCAGCTCACTACTGAAAACGGCAAATATAGTAGGCAGTGGGGATTGAACCGGGGACTCTTGAATACAAGTCAGCAAATCTTACTGCTATGACACAGAAGCTGTTGTTTTATCCTTGAGCCTTTTGTGAAAGTGTTTATTTGATCTTTGGACTTCAGGCTTCACACATTATACAGTTTATGCCAACATTTTGTCATTTAGTACTAAAATATAGAAAACGTTTCTGTTTCAACAATGTGTTTACACAGATCTACATTACTAACCGAGAATGCTAAACCGGATGGACGCAGGGACATCCGGCCATGGGCCGTAGCCGCAAAAAGACGTACTGCGCAGGCGCCCCAAGAAATGAGGCGCCGCAAGAGGCGGCCGCGACCACAGAAAAAAGGAGTGAGCACAGAAAAAAGGAGTCAAATGCAGGCGACGCACACAGCGCCGCACGAAAGCCATTGCACACGAAACTAGCACACAAAGAGGAGGATTCAACAAGCTCCTACCACACCAAAAAAAAGAAGCCGTGACCGCCACACCAAGCCCATTAGAGACGAAATGGGACAGACTACGGACATGGCACACGAAACGTTCACAACAACGACGATTCAGACCCACAAACACACTAACATCAATAAGAAGTGACACCCAAAGCCCCATTTCTAAAGGAACCGTCCGCAGACACCTGCTAAACGATTGCGCCACTTAGCTGACAACGCGTTCAATAATGAGTCCACTATTGAGGAAAATTCATTGGGATTAATGAATGTCATTTGCAATCATTGTCATTCACTTAACTTCCCTGAAGAAACAACTGGCAATACAAGTAATAAATTTACACGTTGTTGTCAAAAGGGTCAGATTAGACTGCCTCCTTTACATTCATATCCTGAATATCTACAGAAGCTTCTAACTAACGATGTACCTGAAAGTAAAAACTTTATGAACTGCATTAGATCCTACAATAGTTCATTTGCTTTTGCATCTACCGCAGTAAATATCAGGCCACCAAAAGGCAATGGCCCATACTGCTTTCGCATATGTGGACAAATATTGCATCGCATTGGAACGGTGCACCCTGAAACAAATCAACAACGTAAATATGCACAAATCTACACACAAAGCCCCATTTCTAAATGAACCGTCCGTATTAAACATACGTCATCTCAACACGTTCACACTATGCAGCATAGGTGGATCTCATTACAATAAGGCACTATTAACCATTCAACCGCAGAAAAGGCTCCATATTAACAGTGAGTGCGATCCTCCTTATTACTTATCCATATTTATCACGCTCAAGAACAAACAAGTCATACATTCACGATCACGGGTACAAAACGATACGGCTCGGATAACGGGACCAAACACAATTCACACTATGCAGCATAGGTGGATCTCATTACAATGAGGCACTATTAACCGTTCAACCGCAGAAAAGGCTCCATATTAACAGTGAGTGCCAGTCTGTATTAAACATACGTCATCTCAACACCTTCACACTATGCAGCATAGGTGGATCTCCTTACACTGAAGCACTATTAACCGTTCAACTGCAGAAAAGGCTCCATATTAACAGTGAGTGCGATCCTCCTTATTACTTATCCATATTTATCACGCTGAAGAACAAACAAGTCATAAATACACGATCACAGGTACAAAACGATACAGCTTGAATAACGGGATCAAACACACGAACCCGCATGAAAAAACAAAATACACGGCGGCGCTTACAATGCGCTTCTGAACCTCCGGAAGAAAAAATGTCTCGGCTCCAAAAACGCAAAGCTCAACTAACACATTATCAGAAACGAGCGCATATGGACAGACACACTGAACGTAGACGCATACAGCGCGCGTCTCAAAGTGCTGCATCGAAACAGGCACGGATTCAAAACGAAACACCTCCCGCCTCAGACATACAGAAACGGCAGCGAAGGGACAAAATAAATAAAGGTGGCTGACAACGCGTTCAATAATGAGTCCACTATTCAGGAAAATTCATTGGGATTAATGAATGTCATTTGCAATCATTGTCATTCACTTAACTTCCCTGAAGAAACAACTAGCAATACAAGTAATGAATTTACACGTTGTTATCAAAACGGTCAAATTAGACTGCCTCCTTTACATTCATATCCTGAATATCTACAGAAGCTTCTAACTAACGATGTACCTGAAAGTGAAATCTTTATGAACTGCATTAGATCCTACAAATCGATATCCACTATGAACATTAACAGTGGCACTGCACATGACATCCGTCTTGCAAAACTGTTAATTATTGATGAATGTACAATGGCATCCACTCACTTACTCAACACCATTCATAAACTTCTACAAACGTTTATGCATAATAATCTTCCCTTTGGAGGAAAGGTACTTTTATTACGAGGAGATTTTAGACAGTGCTTAGCTATTGTTTCACATTCCATGCGCTCAGCTATTGTTCAGTGCACCTTAAAATACGCAGACAATTGGCATTGCTTTCAAAAGATACAGTTAGTACAAAACATGCGATGTCCACATCCAGATCATAACAATTGGTTATTACAACTGGGAGATGGTACACTCACCAACACAGATAGACTTCTCCCAGATATTATTACAATTCCTCAAGCCTTTATCTGCGCCTACTTAGTTACAGACAGATTTGGAACAGCAATCTCATTAGACCAAATGCCCCTTTTAACACAACGCACTATATTATGTCCAAAAAATATTAATGTGGAAAACATAAATACCCAAGTCATTGCATTACTTCCTGGAGAGACACAACTCTTTCTAAGCTCTGACAAAGTTGACTCTGATCACGACAATAACCATCTTCATTGACCTTATAAGTTCTGACCTGGAATTACCTTTTACACTTAAACGGCGTGTGCAAAGAAATTTTCCAATAAACCTTTACACTGTGCCACACACTTTATTGTTTGCTTTCTATTTGCATCATCTACACCTTCACACTATTCTATATCTCATTCATACATCACGCTCTTTCTCATTCCCAACACCAGGGGTTGGCGAGCGAAGCGAGCAGGGGGCGGAGCCCCCTAGTTATTGTAGAAATGGAACACACATGAAATGCATGTGTTCCAAATAACAATTTATTATTTCCACTCTAAAATTCCAGCACTTCTCTCCCAGATAATCAATCAAGGCATGAGCTGGTAGAACTTTGTTCATGTTCTGCGGCTGTGAGGGATGGAATAGCAGGCTGCTTGCTGCTTGTCTTAATCGGCACATTTACAGGACAAAAGACGGTGAGGGAGAGGTGCGAACAGATTTAAGTTGGGACGGATCTACAAGTTTTTTCGTAGGCTGTGGTAATTCTAGTGTTAAATCTATCAAGAGTGCTGCTCTCTTGGAGAATTGGGGAACAAACAGGTGGTAGTACCTGGTCACCCTGGGAAAGGCTTAGACCTGCCTCTTGTTTTTTGGACGGGGCCATTTCAATATGGCATCTACTTTAGAACATTCTTGTTTGACCTTGGCCACACCCACTAGATAGCCTAAATATTTGGCTTTGAGTAATCCAAAGAAAGATTTCTTCACATTAATTCAGAGTCTGGCTTTACCCAGAGTCCGGAGCACCAACTGAACCTACTCTATGTATTTCTTACATGTGTCGGAATAGATGATGACATCATCCAGATAGTTGGCACTATAGGTGCAAGATTTCCTATTTCAATATAATGTATGCTGGGCACATAGGCCTTGCCCAAAGTTTGAAGAGGATGAGTTCTAGGTGTATATCACAGGATGGATCTCATAACAAACATGTTGCATTTTCTTATCCACACAACTATCTCTAAAGACTTGGACCTTCGTCCTTTTGCATAGATATCCAGTGACCTGAGATGAAGACTGGACACCTTTGGTACTGTGTCTTTTCTGAGAATTTTTGGGCATCTCTGGTTTGACTTTGTATCCCTTGAGTTCCGAATGATTCACATTACCTGCACTGTGAGGGAGCATCAGTTATGGCAATATGGCCATGTGGTGTGATTCCCCGAGGGTGATTCAACTCACAGGATCCTCATTGTTGAGGACCCAAGTGGCTGGAACAGGCCAAGGTGACATCCATATAACACCTGGTTGCAGCAGATAGAGGGTCATTTCTGGAGGGTGAGACCCGTGTCTGCCTGGGGGGTTGCCAATCAGGATCCTGAGCTGTTTCGTCGTGTGGTGGGTGCAGCAATGTGCTGTACCAGTGCATGCTCCCCAACCTGACCTGGCCTGACCTGACAACTATCTGGCTTAATGGAAATATGTTTGCATAATATAAAACAATATAATAAATATTAATTTATCCATTCTTCCGAATCTTGACTACATACTCTTTCTGCAAAGCAGAATATGAACAATTGGAAGGAAGGAAAAAAAGTGGCATGATGTACTTGTCAAATGAAGACATTAATTAGGTATTCGCTTAACAAAGGAGTCATAAGTTAATCATACTTAATGATTGCATTAATCTTAACAATTGAACTTAAAAAGCATACAAGGTAGAAGAGGAAACTTGGTGTCATAAATAATGCATGTAAGAAAAGATGTACAGTACAAATACATATAGAGTGCATTTACTTGTTTAAATAAAGGCTTGTCATAGCCCTTTCTAATAATTTTTCTAAACAAATTCTTTATTACAGGGTCATACTCAATGATATCTTGCAATGTCACCCAATTTACCTTTGTGTCAAATAAAATGACGGGGGATGATGCACAGAATTTTTGCCGAATTACTTTCACAGATTTGGCAACAGTTGAAAATGAAGAAATAAATCAGTAGCTGGTAAACCTCTCTCAAGGAAATTCATTCTGGATTGGACTGCGACGTAACAGAGACAACTGGCAGTGGTCAAGTGGGGAAAACGTTACTTATACCAACTGGAGTAGAGACTTCTACTGTGCATTTGTTCGATCAGATGGCTCCTGGAATGATACTATATGCAGTACAGAAATGCCTTTCATGTGTTACAATGGTAGGTAATTTAATATTTCATGATTTGTGCACATTTATATTGCCAAATAAACAGCACAGAGTTTGAATGGAATAGTTAAGTTTATAGTTTATTGGAAAAAATATCTTGGTTGAAAGAAAATGTGATGGCTGATAACTGAGTCTGTCAAAACTCTTTTAATGAGTCTAAAAACTGAATTCCCAGGAGCTGCAAGTGAACATGTAAAGGGTTACAGCAGTTTTAGCTTGGTGATATGTAATTGATTCACCTGAGCTCCTCTTGAATGTTATTTTGCTTTACTGACCAAGTTGGGTTCACTTCTAATATATAATTTTACAGCTTGTACAACAGCAGAGGGCTGTGCAGCTCCCCAAGTTCCCAACACAAAGGCTCAGACAGAAGTTCTCCAATGAGCAAATGGTTTTATTGCACAAAACTGTTACACCCCAAAGCATTTCCCGCACCACAACTTTAATTCTTACTGTCTACAATTCCATTGTCTCTCCTCCACTCCTCCTGGCTTCCTCCTCCCGACTCAGGCCCATTGATGTTGAGGCAGGAGGCTCCTTTTATGGAGGACCCAGTAGTACTTCCATTGTCCTGAAACTGTGGCTCAAGAGCACCCTGGCAGCCCCCATGGAACCAACAGGACTGACCCACAGAACTACAAATCCCATAAAGCCCTGTGGGTATCTGCAAGGGAACTGTAACCCAGGGATGCTGCCACCTATCGTGTGGGGGAAGACAATGACCTGAATACACTGCCATCACCTGCCCTTCCATTATACTATTGTCCTGGCTGGGTAAAGATCCTGGTACAGCTCTAGCTAGGACACCATCTCTCACAAGCTTTAATTTCTTAATTTGCTATCGTGGGCTGTAGATGCTGTGTGCATCTCACACTCAAAATCCCAGACACAACTGACCACAACTTTAGCTTTGGTTCAGAAAGACTCCTTTATTATGGGACAATATCTTTCACACAAATAAAATAGTGCTCAATTGATGCCCTATCCCAATATGCAGCAAGCACAATAGTCTATTATTTCCTTCCTTTTTTCAGTTTGTATTCCTCCATGACTTTGCACCAGGTGAGCTTTGTTCTCCTTCTCTCCTGACACATTTTCAAGACACCCGGAAATACAGTACTTCTAGTATCATAGTATTGCCTCCAGAAAGTACTTCTGGGTCAGACAGAATCCCAGTAGAACAGGGGAGCCTCCTTCTGGCAGCTTCCTTCAGCGGCATCTAAGGAGCCCAACAGGGAAGCCAGTTGGCAGATAGATACTGCCATCCAGTGCAGTGGGGGAATACATGACCCCAGGAGTCATTCTCCCACGGTACTTTCCTTTTTCTGTCTCCCCAGTCAGGTTATGCAACAGTTATCCTGTCAGGATGTCCTTACACCCATACTGTCCAACCATTACCGATTCCTGGATGGAAGAGGGAACAACAACATTTTTTTTTTAGAATGCGTTCCATCATAATATTCATTATAATAGTTTCTTTCTCTACACTTGCATAGAGCTGAAAGTGGGTAGGCTGAGACAGGATGTACTGTATTTTTAAATATATTACTAAAAAGTTGTTTTTTTGTGATCAGTCATTTGCTACTTTTGTAAAAACAAATCCAGATAAATAATGTACATAAAAAAATATATATATACTGTATATAATGAACCACACTCCTTTGGCATCCACCCCCTAGCCTCCTTCCCCAGCCTTTCAAACCAATGTATATAGTTAAAGAAGCCCAAACTAGCAAGCGGGAGAGGCAGCCATGCCAACTGGTCCCCAGAGCTCCTAGAGGCGCTTTCGTGACAGCAGTGTTGACCACTCAAAACCTGGCCATGAATGACTTTCACCCAATGCTGCCACTTTCTACTGTTATGACACATTAGTCCTTGTTCCTGAAAGCTCTAACTAGGTTATATTAAGAAAAAAGGCTTTCAAAGCTGAGAATGATGTAGTCTGTGGATTTAAAAAGACATTCTTAAAATAGATTTAGCAGCAAGAGCGCCAAAGAAGAATACCCTCTGTTGGAGAAAATCTAGTGAGAGGGAGGAAAGATCAAGCAGAATAAAATAATGCGGCAAGAGAGGAACGTTAACATCAAGAATGGGAAACAGAAACAAGTGAACATTAGACAAAAAAAGAGCTATGATGGGACATTCGACAAATGTGTGAAAAAAAGTGCCTACTGCCCCAGATGGCATGACAGGTTTGCGGCAAAGCACATGATAAATCATTTACTATCAGAATATAAACGATGTACAAACTAACATTGAGTATTTTGAAGATTAGGGTTTATAGCTGATACCGACATGTTTTTGGAGATGAGGGTCCAAGGATAGATCATGTGGTCAGATACTTGAAGAGGCAAAGAACAATGTAAAGCATCTCGCAAACGTGCATATAAGGCTGATACTGGTTTTGCAGACTGAGATATCGATGTGTATAATTTGATTAATGGAGGAGGGAGGGGGTGGACAAGATATAGACATTTTAATTGGATTAACGACCGATATAAACTGGAGATAAATGAATGAATCGTGAATCCAGCCGTCTCTTCACCTTATGCCACCTTTACACTGGTCCTAAAACAGCTATGACCCCTGGTTTTCAATGTTTGTTGATTTTTCCAGTGCCTTTAACACCATTCTGCCTCATCAACTAGGTAAAAAGCTCAAGGCTTTGCATCTTGATGCCCCCACAATCTCCTGGATTATAGGTTACCTAACCAACAGACAACAGTTTGTAAGTCTGAGGGGACTGTGTCAGAAATGGTGGTGTGTAATACTGGAGCACTTCAGGGAACAGTCCTGTCTGCCTTCCTGTTTACCCTCTACCAAACAGATGTCCAGTATAGTACCAGTGATTGCAATCTACAGAAATTTCAGATGACACCTCCATCATAGGCTGCATTAATAATGGAGAAGAGCCAGTGAACAGGAAAGTTATGGAGGACTCTTGTGGTGCAAGGACAACAACCTGCAACTCAACATCAGAAAGACAAAAGAGCTGGTGGTGGACTCATGATGTGCCAATGAGCCTCTGAGACCTGTCACCTTTCAAGGGAGGACATGGAAGTGGTGCAGTGTGACACAAACAGTAACTGGGGATTCACATAAACAACAAACTGGACTGGTCTGACAACACAGTAGTTCTTTACAAGAAGGGTCAGAGCAGACTGTACATCTTAAGGCGATTCAGGTCTTTTGATGTATGCATCAATCTGCTGGAAATGTTCTATCACCCCATTGTAGCCTGTGTGCTGTACTAAGTTGCAGTCTCCTGGGAAAGCAACTTGAGCTCAAAAGAAGCACAATGCCTGAACAAACATATCAGGAAAGGCTGCCTCATCACAGGGCAAATGATGGATACACTGGAAGCTGTTGTGGAAAAGAGAATGGTGGGAAAATTGGATGCAATCAGGAAAAAATCCCCTCCATCCCCTCCAGGATGCACTCTCTTGGAGCACTTTTAGCCACAGGCTCATTCCACCAAGGTGTGCTAAGAAGCGTCTCTTTTCTGCCCATTGCTATAAGGCAATTCAATGCTTCCTCCCAATGTACTTGTTTTAAGTTAATTTTGAAATATCTGCACAATATACATTTATTTTATTGACTGATTGATTGAATGATTGATTGATCAGCTGTATCATTTGTCCTGTGAGTCTGTATCCTTGTTTTTATGTATTTGTTCCCATGCATCAGAATTTCCCCATGAAATTAATACAGTTTATTTAATCTAATATTATAAAGAAAGTGTTTCTCAGTGAGTAGCCTTCACAATCATACACTGCAGGAAGTTCAGGAAGTACTCACAGCAGATCCAGTCAGAGACAAAAAGACACAAGATGTCTTTCAGAATAACCAGTTTATTTTATATGCCACCCAGTTAAAACTAAATTGTAACTGGCAAAGGAATCATTTTCTCCTTTATATGCATACAGAGTTAATATAGGTATTGTGTCCTTTTTTCTGAAAGACAGGAAATGACATTACTGTAATTGCTTGAAGGAAAATGCAATAACACATGGATCTAGAAATTAACCACTGTCTTTCCACACTAACATAGCTAAATGTAATGAGAATCAAGTTCAATTGAGATAATAAAATTAACAAAAGGTCATATATCGAACACATAAACAATATTCAGTAGTTTCTCTTAAACAGTATCCAGGGTGTCGCTGTCTTAGCCTTGATACACAAGCAACCTTCAAAGTAATAGGTCTTCATACAATAAAATTAACCTTAAATATACATTCCAACACTAATACCATCCCAGAATATGGTATCCTCTAATAAGTTTAAGTGAAATCATTAATTTATATTTACACACATGACAAAAGAAACAAACTATAAACGCATTAGTTTTTAATGCTTGCTGTATTACGAGACAGCATCCTTGTCACCTCGTAAGCAGGAGAAATTAGACAGCATCAATTTCCAGAAGGGAGACAATGATGCTGTCCATCCTATTAAGATAATTATGTAATGTTTAATATATAAAAATGCATTTTTTTTGGCATTTGGCAAAAGAAACCAAGTATTCTAAACCAATACTCAAAAAAAGAAAATTTTTGAAAATTTAGTCCCACAGTGTCAAATGTTTTTACACATCACATGACGCAATAGCCAAACTGAGTCATCAGGAAGTCTCTGCTAATTTGTTACTTGGTCTGCAAAAAAAAAAAAAAAGCTGCTCCAAATTCAATTTGATCCAAAAAATGGCATTTTGGGGTCCCCGGTTATATGTTTTATTTTAAACATTTGACTAACGTGAAAAGCAAGAGTTACGTCACAACTTGGACAATCTGGGTAGTTTTGATTTTTCTGAATTGTCTAACTTGTAATTTCAAGTCCGTCAAGCATTCATGTAGTTTTTCCAACTTGACAACTTAGATTTACTGTCTGTCTGACAGCATGTGATGGCAGCAAAATTGTGCACATAACATAAATAGTGAACGAATGAGACAACAGGCTAATAATGCACAAACAAAGAGTGCTGGAGAGAGACTGAGGATCTGTGTAATGCCAGGAAGGTAATGTAGGGTGTGTCTAAAAATCATTTCATATGCAGGGATTTAGTGTAGTACTCAGTGCATGGCAGATTCAACTTTTGCTTTTTTTAATATATTTTTGATCTGCAGTTGGTTGAATTTTTGGATGCAGAACCCACGGATATGGAAGGCCAACTGTATACTGTATGTGTTAAATCACTAAAGTTTACACTGTTCACTTACGTAGTACACATTAAATACATTCTTTAGTTCTGTGTCTACTTAACTTCTGCAGTCACTTTTCCAAAACCAAACCTTACCTGAAGTATGTTTTCATTTCCTTACTCACAATAGTGCAGGTGTTGTTATCTTGATACACATACAGTACCTGTGGCAGTCCCTATTACCACATCTGTGCAAAACTCTAATTTTTACCACTAACTGAGCTCCTCCTTTGAAAAACCGTATTTAACAATGTTTGCCCTAGGCTCAGTGATTACTGTTGGGAATGCCTGTAGTGGGTCTTTTCATTCCAGATGGATACATCTGTAAAGGAGCTGACTATCAACAACAATAACAACATTTATTTATATAGCACATTTTCATACAAATAATGTAGCTCAAAGTGCTTTACATGATGAAGAAAGAGAAAAAAGACAAAATAAGAATTAAAATAAGAGAACTATCCATATTACTTCCATATTACTAAACGAGAATGGTAAACCGGATATGGACGCAGGGACCTGCCCATGGACGCAAAAGACATACTGCGCAAGTGCCACACAAACCCCCCCCCCCCCAGAGTGAGACGGGAGAGACTACGCATGTGCGCAGGTGCCACACAAAGCCCCCCCAGAGCAAAACGGGAGAGACTATGAACCGTCAGAGTAGGAAACAAAGTAAAACGGCATAAAGAGGTTAAAACGAGAAAGACTACGAACCGTCTGACATGCCGCAAGCAGGATAAAGCGAGGTCAGAAATAAAACACAGAGTAGGAAACAAGCCCCACCCCCCGACCCCCAAGAGTAAAACGGGAGAGACTACGAACCGTCAGAGTAGGAAACAAAGTAAAACGTCATAAAGAGGTTAAAGAACAGGGACAAACACATACAGAGCATGTTATAGAACAAAGCCCCCCTGCCCAGAGTAAAACGAGAAAGACTACGTACCCTCTGACATGCAGCAAGCAGGATAAAGCGAGGGCAGAAATAAAACACAGAGTAGGAAACAAGCCCTCCCCCCCCCCGAGTGAAACGGGAGAAACTACGAACCGTCAGAGTAGGAAACAAAGTAAAACGTCATAAAGAGGTTAAAGAACAGGGACAAACACATGCAGAGCAGGTTACAGAACAAAGACCCGAGTAAAGAGACGACAGAGACTACGAACCGTCTGACATGCCGCAAGCAGAATAAAGCGAGGTCAGAAATAAAACAAAGTCAAACTTTATAAACGGATTAAAGAATGGGGACGAACACATGGAGAGCGGGTTACAGATGATGAAAACTGGAATACAACAGCTTCAAAAAAACCTAGGCACGAAAAACATTACGCACCGAGATACAGAATATAAAAGGCAAAAACAACGACAGTTAAACGTCCACACCACACAGCGGGGGCGGACCCGGAAGGTGCAGGTGCCTACATCGTGCGTCAGAAGGCGCGGTAAAGTACAATAGGCAAAGGCGCCTACACAGCATGGTAAAAACCGACATAATACGGAAGGTGCAGGCGTCGCCGCCATATTGTGAGTGGCACTAATGCACGCAGGGACATGCCCGTGGACGCAAAAGACATACTGCGCAAGTGCCACACAAACCCCCCCCCCAGAGTGAAACGGGAGAGACTACGCACGTGCGCAGCCGCCACACAAAGCCCTCCCCCAGAGCAAAACGAGAGGAAGGAACGTAGGAAACAAGCCCCACCCCCCGACCCCCAAGAGCAAAACGGGAGAGACTACGAACCGTCAGAGTAGGAAACAAAGTAAAACGTCATGAAAAGGTTAAAGAACAGGTACAGACACATGCAGAGCAGGTTACAGAACAAAGCCCCCCTGCCCAGAGTAAAACGAGAGAGACTACGAACCGTCTGACATGCCGCAAGCAGAATAAAGCGAGGTCAGAAATAAAACACAGAGTAGGTAACAGAGTCAAACTTTATAAAGGGATTAAAGAACGGGGACGAACACATGGAGTGCGGGTTACAGATGATGAAAACTAGAATGCAACAACTTCAAAAAAACCTAGGCACGAAACACATGCACACCGAGTTACAGAATATAAAAGGCAGAAACAACAACAGTTAAACGTCCACACCACACAGCGGGGGCGGACCCGGACGTGCGTCATCCTCACACGTGGCTGCCCAGCGGCCGTGGGTTCAAAACGCCGGGGGTAGGAGAGCGAAGCGAGCAGGGGGCGGAGCCCCCTTGTAATTAACATAGAATAAAAATAAGGTCCGATGGCCAGGGACGACAGAAAAAACAAAAAAACTCCAGACGGCTGGAGAAAAAATAAAATATGCAGGGGTTCCAGGCCATGAGACCGCCCAGCCCCCTCTAGGCATTCTACCTAACATAAATGACATCAGTCAGTCTTCATTGTATTCAGGCTTCTCATGGAAGGACTTGATGATGACGATCATGTGGACTTCTGGTCTTTAATCTATCAATGTAGGGACATCACGTTGCTTTGATTAGGTGGTGGCGGCGCAGATCGCCACCACAGAAAACCAGAAAAAGAACGGAAGAGAGAGTAGGAGTTAGTACGGATTTTGGAGCCACCATGAATAATAATGATAATTAATTGAATATACAGAGCATCAGGATTAAACTAAAATGAAGCTATGAGAAAGCCATGTTAAAGTAATGTGTTTTCAGCAGCTTTTTAAAGTGCTCCACTGTATTAGCCTGGCAAATTCCTATGGGTAAGCTATTCCAGATTTTAGATGCATAACAGCAGAAGGCCGCCTTACCACTTCTTTTAAGTTTAGCTCTTGGAATTCTAAGCAGACACTCATTTGAAGATTTGGAGTGTAAGGTGTCAGACATTACAAAATATAACATGGAGCGAGATTATTTATCCATCCATCCATCCATCCATTTTCCAACCCGCTGAATCCGAACACAGGGTCACGGGGGTCTGCTGGAGCCAATCCCAGCCAACACAGGGCACAAGGCACGAACCAATCCCGGGCAGGGTGCCAACCCACCGCAGGCGAGATTATTTAAGGTTTTATAAACCATAAGCAGTATTTTAAAGTCAATTCTGAATGACACAGGTAACCAAATGTAGTGACATCAAAACTAGAAAAATGTGCTCGGATTTTGTTTTCCTAGTTAAGAGTCTAGCAGCTGCATTCTGCACTAGTTGCAATCGATTTATGTCTTTTTTGAGTAGTCCTGAGAGGAGTGTGTTACAGTAATCTAGTCGACTGAAAACAAAAGCGTGAACTAATTTCTCAGCATCTTTCAATAATATAAGAGGTTTCATTTTTGCTATATTTCTTAAGTGAAAAAATGCTGTCCTAGTGATCTGATTAATATGTGATTTAAAATTCAGGTCACAGTCAACAGTTACCCCTAAATTCTTTACCTCCTTCTTGACTTTTAATCCTAATGCATCCAATTTATTTCTAATAACCTAATTATATCCATTACTAGCCAACCCGCGGCGTAGCATACGCCGCATAATTATTTATTGATGGGTGAACACTTCCTGATAGACACAGTTGTCCAAATGGGGTGGGTTTGAGGATACGACTGTGAGTGAATGAAAAGATGGAACTCTGGAGAGAGCAACATATAATTGTCCGTGACTGAAAACTGTTTTTGGCAGATACAGGCATATCTTTTTGAAAGTTTGTCCCTGTGCCTTATTAATTGTCATTGCAAAGGCCAATCTAACAGGAAATTGTCTGTGTGTAAAAGTAAAAGGCAAATTTAAATCTGATGGGGTCAGGGAAATCCGAGGAATATGGACAGTTTGTGAGGTAGCAGCTGCGATTGTTTTACACTCTAGTACATTGTGGTGAATGCTGGTAACAGTCAGTCTAGTGCTTTTACAGAGACTTCTTGCTGGCATGAGGTTTCTGAGAAGCATGACAACTGAACCAATTTTAAGTTTGAGTTTATGCGGAGGCATGCGAGTGGGAGTAAGACTGCTAAGAAATTCTTCGGGGAATGAAAGTTGATGTGCGGGATTGTCTGTGACGATGGAGTCAACGCTGGTGAAAGCTGCTTCGTCGGTCGGGATAAGTTTCAGTACCTGTTCATTAAGGTGTAGCGAGTCTTCGTTGGTGACGCTTAATATAGCTCGCGTACTGAGTTGTTCCGGAGTCACAGTTGAGAAGTCGATGTCGCCACATAGTTGTTGAACGGTATCAGAAATAAAAGGAAAATAATGTGAAGGTAATGTTGCAGGTGTTCCGTTTTTCCCGTCTTGCGAAATCTTGTTCGTGAGGAAGAGCTGTCATATTTGTTGTCAGTGTAAGTACACGCATGTGACGCCACAAAGGTTGCTTGTTAATGCAACCGGTGACAGTAAGTGCTAGAGTTGGTGGGCGGGGCTCTGTCGTGCGTACCCCATGACGCGGGAGGAGGGTTAGAGTTGGCGGGCGAGGCTCTGTCTTGCGTGCGTGCGTATCCCATGGTCGGGCGACTTGATGGATTATATATAGAAAAGCAGCCAGACCCGAAAAGAACAATGAAAAGTCAACATGGCTCAGAGGTGCATGTGGACTGTAGCAGAGATGAAAGCGACTGAGACAGTGTTTGGTGAGGTGCTGCGTGCCTCGAGAGCGAGGGTGGACTCGGAAGGAGGGTTATAGTTGGTGGGCGGGGCTCTGTTATGCGTATCCAATGGTCTTAGAGTTGGTGGGTGGAGCTCTGTGAGTTGGCGGGCGTGGTTCTGTCTTGCGTGTGTCTTGCTTGCCATGGACTTGCGTGCATCTTGCTGGCCATGGTCTGGTCTCTGTCTTGCATGCCATGGTCGGCTGCTTAGTGAATTGTTGGTGTGCGAGGCTCTGTGAGTTGGCGGGCGTAGCTCTGTCTTGCATGCGTCTTGCTTGTCAAGGACTTGCATGTATTTTGATTGCCATGGTCTGGTCTCTGTCTTGTGTGCCATGGTCGGCTGCTTAGTAAATTGTTGGCAGGCATGGCTCTGTCTTGCATGCATCTTGCTTGCCATGTCTTGCGTGCGTCTTGCTTGCCATGGATTTAGTGAATTATATACTGTATATAGATTGCCAATCACAAAAATTTCAGTTTTCTCATTTAGTTTGAGAAAATTACTACTCATCCATTCAGAAACACAAGTAAGACATTGTGTCAGTGAATCAACAGAGTCGGGGTCATCAGGTGCTATTGATAAGTACAATTGTGTGTCATCAGCATAGCTGTGGTAGCTCACGTTATGCCCAGTGATAATCTGACCTAACGGAAGCATGTAAATCGAAAAGGGCAGCGGACCCAGTATAGAGCCTTGTGGAGAATATCATGTGTCATAGAAGTATAATTACCACAACTAACAAAGAATTTTCTACCTTCCAGGTAGGATTCAAACCAATTTAAGACACTGCCAGAGAGGCCCACCCGCTGATTAAGGTGATTTCTAAGAATATTGTGATCAATGGTATCAAATGCGGCACTCAGATCTAAGAGGATGAGAACAGATAAACAGCCTCTGTCTGCATTTACCCGCAAGTCATTTACTACTTTAACAAGTGCAGTTTCTGTACTGTGATTTGTTCTGAAACCCGACTGAAACTTATCAAGAATAGCATGTTTATTGAGGTGATCATTAAGCTGCATAATGACTGTCTTCTCTAGAATTTTACTTAAGAAAGACAAGTTAGAGATAGGTCTAAAATTTTAAAAAGCAGAGGAGTCAAGATAATTTTTCTTGAGCAGGGGCTTAACTACAGCAGTCTTAAGACAGTCTGGGAAGACCCCTGTATCTAATGACAAGTTTACTATATCAAGAATACTGTCAATGAGCACGCCGGATACTTCTTTGAAAAAACTTGTTGGTATTGGGTCAAGGACGCAGGTGGAGGGTCTCAGTTGAGAAATTATTTTATATAAATCAGGTAAATCTATCCTGGTGAAAGAATTTAATTTGTTTATAATGGAGTACTGGAGCTTAAGAGGATCAGTGTTGGGAAGATGTACTATATTATTTCTAATATTATTAATTTTTGATTAAAAAATACAACAATAGCCTCACAAGTTTCACTGGAAGTATTTTGGAGGCATTCCATTGAGTGACCTGGATTTAGCAGACGATCAATTATAGAGAATAAGACTCTGGGATTACTAGCATTGTTATTTATAATTCTAAAGAAATAGCAGTGCCTCTCAAGATGGACTATGTTGTTCTATTCTGTTATTTTAACCTTCAATATCTCATAGTGGATAGTTAGTTTAGTTTTTCTCCATTTATGCTCAGCTCTAAGGCATGTTCCCTTTAAATCAGACATTCTTTGGGTCTTCCATGGTATAACAATGCTAGAAGATTTTTTAACTGTCTTTTCAGGTGTGACTATGTCAGCAGCAGCTCTCACCTTAGTATTAAAATTTTCCACCTTACTATTTACATTATCCTCGCTATTGTAGTTAGCACAACAAATGAACTGGTTGCTTAGAATGTTTGTAAATTTTGAAGCTGCTGATGAATCAAAGAAGCGTTTTTTAAATAATATGCTTCTCATGAATATTTTCTATCATTATTTCTATATTAAATAGTACAACATTACAAACTATTACAAACTAAAATTAAAAATACAACAATGCTGTAGTTTATGTGAATATAGACAATAGTCAACACATATGGTGTCCTGTTCACTTATTCACAATTCCTACTCTCTTTCTGTTTCTGTCTCTCTCAACCCCATCCTCCTTATCAATCAAGTCCTTGCCCAAAATTCTCCTTCTGGTCTTAGATGTTATTGTAACTTGGCTATTAGATGGTTTTAACCTTTTTGAATCTGTTTCATTCTAGCTCTAGAAACATGTCTACGGTTAGGGGTACCCGCATGTAGTACCCCCAGTATCCCTAAACCCCTGGGACTTTGGTTTTCTTTAAAGGATCAGATTTTGCAGGCAGGCTCCATGCCAGTCACGTAGAGCAGACAACACAGTGCATGGCTTTTTTTTATTATTAAGGAACCATGTGCCTCTCCTGTAAGTCAGAAGATATTTTCAACTCCTTTCAAGCAATCTTGTGTTCACTTCTTGGCACTTGAAACAGAAGATTTAGGTGTTCCTACACTTGAATGGTATATCAACTTTTCAAGACTTTGCTACAACTAACATAATTACAGTAGAAGGCACAAAATGTGCAGCTAAATGAAAGAGCAGTTGAATAACAACATGAAGACAAAACAAGACAAAATTGTGTAGTGACCAGGATTGTTGTTGTACCATTCTAATGTTCAGGGTGACTTTTCCCGTGGTGCAGTTATCTTGGATATGAAGCGCAGTAGAAGCGTGTTTATTGATTGGTGTAAAGATGCACATTAAAAGCACTTTGTACTCTTAGATAGAGCAATGACCTGTATGTAGCATCTATTTCACTAATTTCAATGTGTATTGTGATAGTTTAGAGGTCTCCGTGACCCCTTGAACCCTCGGACTCGACTACAGACACCAGGTAAAAGTCCAATAATTGTATTTATTTGGACAATACAGTGCACAAAGCACCCTCCTCTCCACAATACTCAATAATAATAACAATAATCAATAATCAATCCTCCACACTCCCAGACAATTTGCCACCCTTCCTCCCCGCTCAGCTCAAATGTCTGGGCTCACCCAGAGTCCTTTTAAAGCCCCTGACCCGGAAGTGGCTCTAAGCCAAACCCACAAGTCCGTTTTCCTTCCGGGTCAGGGCAAAGTCCTTTTCTTCATCCCGGGAGCACATCGCTTCTTCCAGTCACGTGACTGGGATGCACTCCCAGGTTATAGGGCACACAAGAGCTTACTAGCCCCCCTACAGCAACTCCTGGCGGCCCCCAAGGTATCCAGCAGGGCTGTGTCAAAACACTACAAAGTCCATGAGGCCCTGCTGGAACTCGGGGCACAAATATGCTGTCCGGAGGGCTCCTCCTAGCGGCCTGGGGGTGACGACCGGAGTCCATAGGCGGTCGTCTGTCACAGTATGTACAGTACTGCTGAATACTTGTGATATACTGTGCAGCTATTTATTAAAGGCTTCCTGGTAGATATCTTTGTCATGGACCAGTTTTTATCCACGCCACATGGATTAGGGTTAAACAACTAAAAGGCTGGACTTATATCGAGAAAACAAGTCCTTAAAGTATAGTGTACAATGTCCATTTACCCATTCATCCATATAAACAGTATTCGCAAGAAGAGCGCTAGGAAGAAGGGTTTTATGTGGAGCGACTCTTAGCATAGCTAGTAATCTTGCTTGCTTACCTCTCTTTTGCTTCCTCTCTCTGTGCTGTCTTTCATCGCCTTCTTCCAAGGGTAGGAGTCAATGTAAGTCCCAGTGATCTGAGAATCTCCTGCGGTATTGCTTCCGTTTTATAATAATTATGTGTGCTGTTTGAACCGATCTGTCGAAGCTTTTGGGGATTGTAGTGGATGCTCACTTTCATTTGAAAAATGATGAAAGTCAATATTATGAACATTATTAGCACAAAAGAGCACCTGATCAGGGAGCATGAAGCGTCTGTGTGTACTGCCATTGTAAAAAAAAAAACAAATTGCACAAAACACATATATAAAGAAATATAGTAAATATGTGAACAATAAAAAAATATGTAAAACTGCTCCATTCAATCAACCCTCTAGTTTTTTGCTGATTATTTGCAGCTACTTTGGTGCACCTGATGCTAATGTTTCAGCAGATGACTACTATCCTTTAGGGTATACTGTATCTTTAGATCTTTGTTGACTAAATAAAAGCAATGCACAGTGCTTCAATGTTTGTTTGTATCTCAGGCCATCTTACTCATTGGATTGCACTGAAATTAAATTCAGATTTCCCTCTGTTTGCATGTTTTAGAACATTTTTTAACACTATAACCGGCACCCATGTTTTCAGAACTACAGTATGACGGCCATGACTATGCCAGGTGGTTTCTGAATCCTTTTGTTCTCTCTAATAGCCTATGATTTTGGCATCCTGATGGTGCATCCCTACTGCGTTACCAAAACAAACCATAGATAGCCTAATACAGCTTGAATGAATGTAAAAGTAAATAATTGCTTGACACATGGCCAATATTATTTAGATAAATTTTTAGCATACTATATGTTTTAAAAAAAAAAAGAAAGAACTTCAAGGGTTGCACTGCCTACTGGTAAGAAAACTGTTTCTGTGTTTATCTAGGAACATAAAATAAGCAAATGAAAAACTTACAATACTTGCACATTTCTGAGATGCAAATTTGCAAGCATTTGTAAACAACAGGAAGCATAATAATAAAAATAATTCTTTACATTTATCTAGCATGTAGGCTTATTATAAAACAGTCCGCATCTGCCATAAACACAGATTCTTTCCATCTTAATAATGACTCTTTACACATTTTCCATTTGTTCCCTCCTTGCACTGCTTTGTTCTAATGAGAGCAAGAGGGACCCAAAGGTATGGTGTAACACAAATAGCTGTCCAAATGCACTCACTGTTTAATTGTAAAAAGCAAGATAACATTCAACTTGAAACACATAATAATAAATTAATCAAAAAATACAAATTTTTCTCTCTCTATATATATCTATACATATAAAAGGCAAAGCCCTCACTGACTCTGATCACTAATTCCCCCACTTTCCATATAGGTGGGAAGCTGAAATTTTGCATGCTCATTCCTTGAAGTGTACTTACAAAAGTTAGGTATGTTTCATGTCCTATTGCAACACCCAAAGGGAGGAAACAGGTGTACCCCCTAAACTGTATATATAGATAGGGGAAACCCCTCCTCACTATTTCTGCAACTTCCAATATACGTAGGAAGCCCAAGTTTCCCATGCTCATCCTTTACACTGTACTTACAAATGTTAAGTATGTTTCATTTCGCGCCATGCCCCATAACAAACTTTCGAAAATAATGTCTTCTTTTTCTTTAAACAAAGAACGATAGACACTTGGAATAAGTTACCAAGTAGTGTGGTAGAGTGTAAGACGTTGGGGACTTTCAAAACTCGACTTGATGTTTTTTTGGAAGAAATAAGTGGAAAGGACTGGCGAGCTTTGTTGGGCTGTATGGCCTGTTCTCGGCTAGAGTGTTCTAATTTTCTAATGTCCTTTTTGGTGGTTCTCACCATTATTCCATAGGGAACTTTCGGAACTGACCTCTCCTTTTGGTGGTTTCATTCCTTATTTCCGTTAACAGACAATTTATTTCATGGCAGAGATGCACAATGGCTGCCCCTGGTCCCCCTTCCTTTTTCTGCACGGCCACCTTCCGCTCATGTACCACGTGGTTGACTCCCTGCCTATATACATTAACGACATCTTATGTGCCTCCTCACTCGCTTCCTTACTTTCCTCAGCTGTTCATCGTGCTCACTGCTCCCTTCTTCTTTAATCTGCTGCTTCAAGCCTGTTATTGTTCACTTTCCTTCACGTCTTCCTGCTGGTGACTCCTGCCTTTTCATTTACTTCACCGGTTCAAGGCTGACATTGTTGGGTTTCTTTGCTTCTTCATGTACGTTTTCCTGTTGCTGACTTCTGCTTTTCATTCCCTGCTCCACTGCTTCTTTCCTTCCTTCATACTTTCTTTCTCAATGGATTCAAGTTTACCCTGAATAACATGTCTATTCTGGTGATCACCATCGATCACAATTTCACCAACCCGTACCCAGTGGTTTCCATGCCCCGAGATTGTGCCTGCTTCTTCCATTCTCTCTCTTACTTATTGCATGTCCATATCAGACTCAGCCTTGATATCCGCAGAGACATTGTGTCTTATGTACTGAATGACTGGGACAGGTTCAAGGTGTGGACTGATGATGGTACAGGAGACAATTATACTACACAGGACCACTATAGCAGTGAAATGCTTAAACTCTCAACCTATGGTTCTGCATGTGAACTGATAGCTGCCGCAGAATTGTTTCGTTGTTGCTTTCAAGTGTAGAAAAATGGGGAAATATTTTACAGCTTTGGACAACTGGGAATGCCTGTTAAACATCTTAGATTCATGGGTAGCGATTTGGGTAGCGGACACTCTGATGTTTATGAATGTTTCAACTCTGATAACGTGGACGCAAAGTTATCAACGAAACTTGTTGTAGCTTTACAACGGTTGACAAACACGGAATGTAACTTGAACACAACACTTCCTCCAAATACGAACCTGATTGAAAGAAATAATGATAATCAAATCCCTGATAACTGCAGCACT
Organism: Erpetoichthys calabaricus; assembly: GCF_900747795.2. Classification (NCBI taxonomy): domain Eukaryota; kingdom Metazoa; phylum Chordata; class Cladistia; order Polypteriformes; family Polypteridae; genus Erpetoichthys; species Erpetoichthys calabaricus. The sequence continues at coordinate 67,102,567 of NC_041394.2, forward strand.
CATAACAGTGACAAAACAATGACATTGACAATCATGTTATGTTATTTTTAAAATGTTTCATTTTTTTTCATAACTTCTTTATCACACTACTTCTTCGCTGCAAAGCACGGGTATTTTGCTAGTAGTTTATAAAAATTCCAGCCATAATTTCAGATTTCACAAAATAGATAGATAGACAGCAAATGCCATGATAAACTAATTACAAAAATGTCCACAGCAGCAGAGTGAGTGACTCCTGCATTAAAAATGGAGGCATTGCATTGACTTTTGCATTGCTGCTTGTGCGCTGACACTGTATTTGATCTTCATTGGTGTCTGTCTCCTTGACAATTTTTTGTGTTACCTATCATGAGGGAAGGGGGTTAAATTCCATTTCATTTTGTTTACAGTTTGGTACAGAGAAGGGTTGTCTTTTAGGCAAGTAGTTTATTTGCCATGGAAAGTGATGTGAAAATATTGTTAGCACTGACATTGTTGCCATTGCCTATAAAAATCTCAACAAGTTACATCACCACAGTCACAGACTGTCTTTTCCTTAAAATCAAGGGTACTCTTTCTCCAAATAGAGAACAGCATTTAGTATGTATTTGTTATTTACATCAGCAGCTGTTCAAAATTTGAGGCCATGCTTATCAGGTTTGCTTGACTTGCACGGTGTGAAAGGACATCAACTTTTTAATCTGAATAATTGCTTATCAGTGGTTGTGTTCTGGTCCTATTTACTGCAAGATGTAGTTAAGACATAAATGTGCCAAATGTCTGATATAGCAGCAGAACTGTTAGGATATGAAGAATAAAGCCAACATCAACTTGATATGTGGAAAAGAGAACAAACAAGATGACACATTTAATAAGTCCAAATTGATACTGGCTGTGTACTGTACTTATTATTCCAAATTCTGTGAAAACATTGCAATGTTCAGACACTGCATACTCAACAATATATCCAGCCATCCATCCATTTTCCAACCCGCTGAATCCGAACACAGGGTCACGGGGGTCTGCTGGAGCCAATCCCAGCCAACACAGGGCACAAGGCAGGAACCAGTCCCGGGCAGGGTGCCAACCCACCGCAGGACACACACAAACACACCCACACACCAAGCACACACTAGGGCCAATTTAGAATCGCCAATCCACCTAACCTGAATGTCTTTGGACTGTGCGAGGAAACTGGAGCGCCCGGAGGAAACCCACGCAGACACGGGGAGAACATGCAAACTCCACGCAGGGAGGACCCGGGAAGTGAACCCAGGTCCCCAGGTCTCCCAACTGCGAGGCTCAACAATACATACAAATACAAAAATAAACAGTAATCATTCTTTGTTTCTGTACACATCAGCAATAAAATCATTATGTGTGCATGTGATTCAATACATGCAATTATATTGTACAAACACATAAAATTGTGTTTGTATGTTATTCAATATGTGCACTGGCATTTTCATATAGCTATACACAAACATTTTTTTTTAAAAGACCCTTCATTCAAAGCCAAGTACCATGTTCAATCAGTCCTTCAGTCTTCATAACGAAAACCCACTGTTTATTTTTGCATATATAGTCAGGCCTGCCAAGTCTGTGAAAACATCGTGAGTAAGACACCTTTCAGCACAATGCTTTTCTCTCCTGTCCAAGTGCCTTAGCCCTCCATCTCCACAAAGAAAGCCCACAGTTTATTCTTGAATTGCATACATTACTGGGTCTGCTGTGTCTGTGGAAACATTGAGTGAGATGGCTTTCACTTTGAAAAATTCAATCTAGTCACCGTTATTGAGGGTAATGCATTTTGCTGCACAAATATGAATTGCTGTCTCTCCTCCAGATGTCTACACAATACTCACATAAAAAAATATTACTTACAGTATAATCACTGACATTGTTTCAGTATGTGAAATAAAAAAATCTGAATAAACTTTCCAAAAGAGATAGGCAGTGATTCACATCTGGGTAAAAATGATCAGTGGTGTTGCCTGTAGCATTAATAGCAAGGTCTTTGGTTTAAAAATAAAAATATAATTTCAGACTTATGACAACAGAGGCAATAATTTAGGAAACGTCAAAGAGTGATGGGAACATAACAGGAATACTGATGAAATAATTAAGCATTTAAAAATACAAAATGCCAAATGGTGTCAACTGTAACACTGCTTGTGTTAAAGGCAGTATTGACATATGAATACTTAAACATCACATAGTACTTTCTATAATGTACTGTGAGTATCGTGGGGGAAAGACGGGCATCCCAGCCAGGAAGGAAGTTGGCTTCCAGCTAGAAAAAGAAGCCACAATGAAAGGACAACAGACACCTGTCACCTAAATTTATATTCTTCTCCTATACACAAGGTAGCGGCATTCCACTGATGGGACACACATAGGAATATCCATGGGACAGACTGGGAATTGTAATCCTTAGGAGACAGCTCTGTTGGGGTTCTCAAGTGCCGCCCAGGGGAGCTGTAAGGGAATGGTATGACTTCTTTAATAGAATTCCACCTGGCCTGGATGTGCTTCCAGTGTGCAATGCTATGCCACCAGAAGTAATCCTGGATCTAGAGTGAAAGAAGTCAAGTTTCCAGCAAGAGCAGTCAGAGTGTGGGTGAGGCTTCAGGGAGGTGTGGAAGGAGGTAAAAGAGTTGGTTTTGATAATCATATTATTAAGGAAGAGAATTGGGAAAATGTTGGAAGTAAAAATAATAAAGAAGTTCTTATATTTGAACCATGGACTGTATTATGTAGTTGTGTCTGGGGGTTTATGATGCTGTTACGTCCCCTACTGGTCACAACTACACAACTTGTCTTTCTGTTGTGGCTTCCTTTACTGACCGGAAGCCAACCACCATCCTGGCCATGATGCCTGTCCATCCTCCATGACCCTCTAAGTACATATTTTTTTTAAATGCAAGAAGGTGGATAATGAAACATCATGTTTCAAATATATTTTTATTTATAAGTGTAATTAACTCTCCACATGTGTTACTGGCACACAATTCAACATTACTTGTTAACACCTGTACATAGTACCTAGAAAAAAATTCTTGGCAGATAAACCCGGGTTACAAAATTTAGCAGTATTGCCCAGGAAAACTCCTTGATGCCAAATAATTGTTTCTATGAAGATGGGAAAAAGAGAAAGGAGAGGAGACTGAGATATAATTGGAAACTGAGAGTAAAGTATTGACATGTTGATGTCATCCTTGCAAGCTGAAGTGAAAGAAGTGCTAAGTGTTGTGCATTACTGCTGAATGAGAGTTAATTAAAGTATAAGGGGCAAGAAAATAAAGAAGTATAAGAGAGGGGCTTTGCAGGTGGCAAACAGTCATTCTAGTGAAGGTAAGCAGTGGTAGACACTGGTATGTATGTGACTATTCATTGTAACAGAAATCAGGTCATAACATGTGCCAGGTGATAGTGACTACGTGTTCAGATGCTGGCATCTTATGTCTTTCCCAGACCCCCAGAGCACTAAAGAGCAGCGTTACAATGCTACGGAGACCATATTACTTCTCAATTGCAATTGGCAGTGGCTGGATTATTCAGCTGAGAGGTTGCTCTATCAGCCAATAGAGTATAGTGATTGCATATGTATGAGGTTCATTAGCATAGTCCATGTATGGTTGTTCCAGGATGGCAACCACGCAATGTTCCAGGTGTGTTCACGTGCATACATTTACAAGATGATTATGATTTAAAAAAGTAAATTGCATAGAAATTTGCGCACACCAGGTTTTATAAATCTGACTGTTTTTGGCATAAGAATTTTCCTATTGATTATTTTTGGTGTGAGCATATTTTCATGCTTGAATCTACACAAAGTCTGATAAATGAAATCCATAGCCCTGGTGTCCTTTATGGAGTTTGTACCACTAAGGTGACATGGGAGGAGACTCCTGACCAGCGAAGTAGAGATGGGTGAATGATAGTCTAATTTAAGTGCAAGTTAAAGGGTGCAAACCATTCAGGGGCATCAACCCCAGAACTGGAATTGTCAAACTATTTTTGAAAGACCTTTTCAGAGCTGGACAACAACTCTAAAAACTCTGAGGTGGTAGGCAGGAGAGAGGTTGTGAGAGTGGAAGACTCAATCTTTATTTGGTGTGAGATGCAGTTTTGCTCTAGATATAGAGAGTCTCATGTGTTGCCTTCCAAGTACAACCTTAAAGAAGGGTATTAGGGAGGCTAAAAGGCATTTCAAGAGGAACATTGCAGATAAGGCAAAAGATGACCCAAACAGATTCTTTGAATATTTTAGTAATAAAAAACAGTCAGGGAGGAGATGAAGAAATAGTCAGAAGAAATTAAAATATTTAGACAATGAAATGGCAAACGCTCTAAACTTTTTTGAAGTTTTCACATGTGAGAAAGTGGACAACCTGCCAGCAGTAACAGAGGGAAGGAGAAGTACTGCTTACATTAAATAGGCTGAAATCTAACAGCACCAGGTAACATTTATCCTCAAGTGCTTAAGAAGGTTAGTTAGTGCATATATAAACCCTTGATGCATATTTTTCAAAAAGTCACTGCACACTGAAGAAATTTCTCAGGACTAGAAAATAGCCAATATTATTCCGTTATATAAAAAAGGGTGACTGGGTTAATCTAAGTAAGCCAGTAAGCTTAACATGCATCACAAATAAATCAATGGAATTTTTCCATCAGGAAAAAATGAAAAGACAGGTTAAAGGGGCTAACCAGGAAGAGAAGTATCTAGGCAGGCAAAGATTGAAACCAGAAAGACAAGAGATCTGGCAGCTAAACCGAAGGGTAAGGGAAATTTGCTGTTAAAAAAAGAAAACAAAGCAGGGTAAAAACAAGAAAGAAAATGCAAGAAAGGTTTTTGTGCATAATTTTCTATAGCTACCCACAAAGTTGGATAGTGAAAGTTTCACTCAGAAATGATTTATACTACTTATACTATCATGTAACTGACATGGGAGCCAAACCTTCCGCAGAGATGTAACCCTGGCAACCACCTAGCAACGAGGTTCCTCAATGGCAATGTCCAAATAAAAACAAAAAGGTATCATGGCATTTCAAAATACTAACATAAAATAATTAATCATTTTCAAAAGGCACAATTTCTCAACCTTTATGGTATCATGACCCAGAGGGGCCACTTGCAGCCCACTTTCACTCCCACTGCCTCCAGCCTGTGACCCAACAGGGATTAGTACGTTTTGGGCAGATTTCAAAATTCTTAATTTAACATATAAAGCCTTAAATCGCCAAGGAACTACTTACATATCTGAGCTTATTATTAATTACAAACCAGAGCACACATCAAGATCTCAAGATTCCGGCCTACTTATGATTCCAAGGATTAACAAAATAATAGTCGAGTTTTTAGTTGCAGGGGACTGAAGCTGTGGAATGGTCTGCCTACGACAATAAGAGATTCCCCTTCAGTTTCAGCTTTTAAATCCTGGCTGAAGCCTCACTACTTCAGTTTAGTACCCCGAGTGGAGCTGTTGATTAGCTGTGCATACTGCATCTCTGTTCTTAGTCATTATTACTAAAATATAATATGATATTTATAAACTGTTAATAATTTTCCTCTATTGTGTTTCCCTTCTCAGTATCCTCATGTGGCACTTGGTCCCACTGCTCTATGGCCAAGTTGTTTGCCTGCCATGGAAAAGTAATAATAATAATAATAATAATAATAATAATAATAATACATTTTCAGATAAAGGGGCACTGGAATCACAGGGTAGAAGAGTCCTTTAATCAGATTGGCCCGCTCAGCACTGACTCAGCTCTAAAATGGCCAGTGTCCAGAATTCTGACTGTGTCTGGCTTTTCTGACTCCTAGGTTCTACCAGCAAGCCCACAATTCTCGAAAGAATCGCAAATCCAAGAATGGCAATCAGTTTCTGTTCCCTCCGATATTTGGATGGATGAAATACAATGGAGGGTGGGTACATCTGGGGAAACGTCATTTAATTAAATAAGCATATTTGTACTAAAGCGGTTTCATTTTGTGGAGTCGCGATTCCTTTGCCTCTGCTGACACCAGTTGCCGGGACAGTGGATTACAGCAAGTGTAGTTTCCCGGTTGTGTTGTTCGGGTGCCACCCACTGACTGTGGGAAGCCGCATGGTTTGACTCTGGGGCGCTGAGGGGCTGTGCGCATGATATTTGTACTATCATTAACCAATTTATTAAAACAAACATGGAATTGTAATTGTCACATCATGTAAGTCTAAAATGTTTTTGAGTTGTTGCACTTATAAGTAAAACCAGTGTCCACGCATTGGAAGTTAGGGTAGTTGGTTCCATCAGGACGTAAATGCATGACAATATCACGGTAAAACGGAGGCTCACCGTCTTTACTGTGGAACACAATTGCCACTTCATTAACGATGGGAACATTGTTGATAAACTGCGTCATCTAGATCTAACACACGTACAAAGAGAGCAAATTTGCGGTGGTGATTTGGCTCAGGGTGCACTGTTCCAATCCAATGCAATATTTGTCCACACACGCGAAAGCAGTATGGGCCATTCCCAGGTGGTGGCTTGATATTTACCCCAGTAGATGCAAAAGCAAATGAATTATTGTAGGATCTAATGCATTCCATAAAGCTTTTACTTTCGGGTACATTGTTAGTTAAACGCATACGTAAATATTCAGGATATTCATCCAAAGGAGGCAGCTTAACCTGACCTCTTTGACAACCACGTGTGAAGTCATCAGTTGTAATGGCAGTTTTTTCTTCAAGGACTTTGTAGCCCTTGTGCAGTTTCGTTTTGAATCTGTGCCTCTCTTGCATGTAGTGTTTCAGAAACGCGTTGTAGGCGCCTTTGAGCTCTGTGTTGTTGGAGCCGTGACTCCTTTGCGTCCGCTGTTTCAGAGGCGTGTTGTAGGCGCCTTCGTGCATTTTGTTTATCCATACGGGCTCGTTTTTGTATTTCCGTTACTTGAGGTGTTTCGTTTTGGAGCCGTGACTTCTTTGCTTCTGGTGTTTGTGAAGCGTGTGGTAGGTTCCTCCGTGTATTGTCTGTATCCATGCGGTCTCGTTTTTGTTTCTCTGGTACTGAATTACCGTTATGTGATTCAAACATGCAACACAGACCGCTGGCACATACATACTACTGACTCTGGGAGGCCGCTGCGTTTGACTGTGGGTTGTGGTGTTCGGGCGGTGTTTGGGCGCCACCTACTGACTCTGGGAAGCGGCTGTGTTTGACTCTGGGGCGCCGAGGCGTAGTGCGCATGCGTATCGGTGCCTCCGTGCATAAATTAAAACTGTGGTTTAGTAATATAGATAATTAAATGATGGACAGATATTGTAGTTTTTCATTTATGTTAAGTTTCTACTTTGTTTTTGATGTATTTGAACAAAGTGTCTCCTCATATGTGATAGTTCTGTCTTTAGTGAGTGGTATAATCTATTCCTGCATTTTGCCTTGTGGTTTGTACTATCGTATTGTATTTCTGAGGTGGCAATGATAGACTGGCCATCTAACTCTGTGAGGAGGCTTACTTGTGTTTAGTTTTGTGTGTTGTAATTGCCCATTTTTTGCCACCCATTGCATGTCCAATCAACCTGGAAGGAGGTCTCTCTCTCAGTTGCTTTTCTCCAGATTTCTGTCATTTTTTCCCTATGACGTTTTTTTCTGTGGAGTTTTTTCTTCTGTTCAAGGCTGGGGGGCTGTCAAAAACAGCCCATTGAGGCATTCCTTCTGTGTCTTTGGGCTATACAAGAAATAAATTGTTGTTGATTGAGTGACACTGCTATATACATTGGAATTCCTAACCAAAAAAATTCTGACAACAAATAACATTATTACAAGACAAATCTTGCTTAAGGAAAAATGTATCCTTCCCAGGAAAAGTTAAGAAAAATGAGATTCATGACAATGGAATGAATTATTATGGAGAAGATTTAGCAGAATATGGAAAGAACAGAAATTTTAGGGAACACTTAACATGGGGTCTAACAGGAGAGGTTTTGTTTTACTAACATGGTGGATTTCCATGAGGAAGCAACATAATGACATGACCAGAGTGGTACATATGATATTATTTATAGTGATTTTCAGAAAGTATTTAATAAGGTCCCTCACAGGAGGCTGGGCATTAACACATTCCAAGGTTCTCCAACAAAGGTATTTCAGGACCTAGGAGCATTTGTTAGGGACCAAGCACCAGCAGGACAATAAAGGAGGTAGATAAAAGAGTAGCTAATGCAAATAATGTGTGCTTATATTGTGAAATAAATAATTAAAAACTATTTCAAGGGTTCAACCTCTAAAATAATTAGATTAATATTAAATACATGTTACTAAAACGGTGAAAGAGTGTTCTTTAAAAACATGTGCAATAAATACATTAAAAAAAATACATCCATCCATTTTCCAACCCGCTGAATCCGAACACTGTGGTGGGTTGGCACCCTGCCCAGGATTGGTTCCTGCCTTGTGCCCTGTGTTGGTTGGGATTGGCTCCAGCAGACCCCCGTGACCCTGTGTTCGGATTCAGCGGGTTGGACAATGGATGGATGGATGGATGAATCCGAACACAGGGTCACGGGGGTCTGCTGGAGCCAATCCCAGCCAACACAGGGCGGGAACCAGTCCCGGGCAGGGTGCCAACCCACCACAGGACACACACAAACACACCAAGGCCAATTTAGAATCGCCAATCCACCTAACCTGCATGTCTTTGGACTGTGGGAGGAAACCCACGCAGACACGGGGAGAACATGCAAACTCCATGCAGGGAGGACCTGGGAAGCGAACCCAGGTCCCCAGGTCTCCCAACTGTGAGGCAGCAGCGCTACCCACTGCGCCACCGTGCCGTCCAAAAAAAAAAAAATATATATATAATATATTTAAACCTTTAAGGGCTCTATGCAAATCATCAACCCTAATCACAAACCTTTGTAGCTCTCTCCCTCTCATATCTATTCAAAGAGTGCAATTGTTCCACAGAACACTGGCTCTCAGCCTCTCCTTTCACTCTCTACGTTCACAAACTAACCCTTCTCCAGCACACACCAGCCTTTTAACAGGTTTCCTGGTGTATCAAATGATTCTGGACTAAACTCCAGTACCCCGTCACATGCATGCACATGACATAAATTATGCTATTTCTGTGCAAAAAAACATTTGATGCCACACATACCAAGAAAAATAAAAATTATCTAACGGTTCTCGGGGGGCACATGGCACAGTGGTAGCGCTACTACCTCGCAGTAAGGAGACCTGGATTTGCTTTCTGGGTCCTCCCTGCGTGGAGTTTGCATGTTCTCCCCGTGTCTGCGTGGGTTTCCTCCAGGTGCTCCCACAGTCCTAAGACATGCAAGTTAGGTGCATTGCCGATCCTAAATTGTCCCTAGTGTGTGCTTGGTGTGTGTGTGTGTGTGCCCTGCGGTGGACTGGGGTCCTGCCTGGGATTTGTTCTTGCGTGTTGTTCCACGTGTCCCCCGTGTTAGGATGTGGCGGGTTGGACAATGACTGACTGACTAACTGACTGACTGACTGACTAACGGTTCTCTAGGTGATTAATTCCACCACAGGCATCAAATTAAAAGAAGTAGGAGTTCAGGGTATAGTGTGTAGATGGGTGCAGAATTGGCTAAAACACAATAAGTAGAGGGTTATAATGCGAAAAAACTTATGTGAATTGGGGGCAGTTAAGAATGGTGTCCCTCAGTGGTCAGTGCTGGGATGCTGCAATTTTTAACAAATATAAATGATCTAGACAGGAGTATATTTCAAGTTTGCAGATGATACCAAGATAGATGAATTAGCAGATAATCTAAAATCTATTGAATCATTACAGAGGAACTTAGATAGCATTCAGGCCTGGGTAGATGTGTAGAGTACAAGTCAAAGAAGGTTGTGATTAAGAATTACAGTGCACTGATTAGACCTCAATTTGAAGTACTGTGTGAAATTTTTTTTCCATCCATCCATCCATCCATCCATCCATCCATCCATCCATCCATCCATCCATCCATCCATCCATCCATTCTCTTCCGCTTATCTGAGGTCGAGTCACGAGGGCAGCAGCTTGAGCAGAGATACCCAGACTTCCCTCTCCCCAGCCACTTCTTCTAGCTCTTCCGGGGAAATCCCAAGGCGTTCCCAGGCCAGCCAAGAGACATAGTCTCTCCAGCGTGTCCTGGGTCTTCCCCTGGGCCTCCTCCCAGTTAAACGTGCCCGGAACACCTCACCAGGGAGGCATCCTGATCAGATGCCCAAGCCACCTCATCTGACTCCTCTCGATGCAGAGGAGCAGCGGCTCTACTCTGAGCCCCTCCCGGATGACTGAGCTTCTCACCCTATCTTTAAGGGAAAGCCCAGACACCCTATGGAGGAAACTCATTTCACCCGCTTGTATTCACGATCTCGTTCTTTCGGTCACTACCCATAGCTTATGACCATTGGTGAGGGTAGGAACATAGATCGACTGGTAAATTGAGAGCTTTGCCTTGCGGCTCAACTCCTTTTTCACCACGACAGACCGATGCAGAGCCCACATTACTGCAGATGCCACACCGATCCGCCCGTCGATCTCATGCTCCATTCTTCCCTCACTCGTGAACAAGATCCCGAGATACTTGAACTCCTCCACTTGGGGCAGGATCTCGCTACCAACCCTGAAAGGGCACTCAACCCTTTTCTGGCTGAGGACCATGGTCTCGGATTTGGAGGTGCTGATTCCCATCCCAGCCGCTTCACACTCGGATGCGAACCCTGGCGGAGTCCAACTCTCACTGGAAACGGGTTCGACTTACTGCCGGCAATGCAGACCAAGCTCTGGCATCGATCATACAGGGACCAAACAGCCCTTATCAGGGGGTCCGGTACCCCATACTCTCGGAGTACCCCCCCACAGGATTCCCCGAGGGACACGGTCAAATGCCTTTTCCAAGTCCAGAAAACACATGTAGACTGGTTGGGCAAACTCCCATGCACCCTCCAGGACTCTGCTAAGGGTGTAGAGCTGGTCCACTGTTCCGCAACCAGGACGAAAACCACACTGTTCCTCCTGAATCCGGGGCTCGACTATCCGACGGATTCTCCTCTCCAGGACCCCCGAATAGACTTTTCCAGGGAGGTTGAGGAGTGTGATCACTCTGTAGTTGGAACACACCCTCCGGTCCCCTTTCTTAAAGAGGGGGACCACCACCCCAGTCTACAAATCCAGAGGCACTGTCCCTGATGTCCATGCAATGTTGCAGAGACGTGTCATCCAAGACAGCCCTACAACATCCAGAGCCTTGAGGCTACAGGCTACAAAAAATATAGGGAAGTTCTAGAAAAACTCCAGAGAAGATTAGGCTAATTGTAAGACTGCAGAGTATGATTTATGAGGAAAAATTAAAAGGTTTTAACCTTTTCAATTTAAGCAAAAGAGCTTAAGAGGTGACATGGTTGAAATGTTTAAAATGATGAAAAGAATTAGTAAAATGGATCAAGACTGTTAGTATAAAATGAGTTCAACAACAATACAGAGATACATTTGGAAACTTGTTAAGGGTCCAGCACACCTGTCTATGTTACGTTAAGAAGTTTTTCTTCACAAAGAGAAATATAAATGCATTGAATAAATTACTATGTAGTTTGGCAGAGAGCAGAACTCTAGGTACATTCAAAACTCAATTTGATGTTATTTTGTAGGAATTATGTGGCAAGGATTGGCAAGCATTATTTGACTAAATGGCCTGTTCTCGTCAATTTTTTTCTAATGTTGTAAATGTTTCACTTTAATGGAGTAAATCAACACATTCAAATTAAATTTATTTTCATAAATCCTTAGTCATAGTTGCCTCTCTGGTATATGCTAGTATATCACCTAGTGAACTCAAAAATGAATATAAAACAATAAAAGCATAACCTCAAAAAATTTCAGACAAATCATATTATAATTGATTCTATTTTTTTTAATGTAAAGTTGAAATACTGTGTTATAGATTGCATGTATTAAGTAAAGAAACTAACATACAGTATATATGTAAATTTTGCTGTTTTTTAAAAAAAATTTAATTATTTAACCCAATGCAAAATTTTCCATTTTCCTAAGCTAATATATTTTGTTTTCGCAGAAACCAATAACATCAGTGAGAGATATTTCTGGGTAAATGTGAATTTGAACTGGAGTAGAGCTCAGAACTACTGTCATGAGATCTACACAGACCTGGTCAGTATAAGGAATGAGGCAGAAAATCAGGAAATAATGAAAAATGCTAAAAGCTTCCCCTTTTGGATCGGTTTACTCAATAATCCATGGAAATGGTCCGATGGTGGGAATTCAACATTTCAAAACTGGGAAAACTCCCTGCCCGATAATTGGTATAAAAGCGGAAAGTGTGTGGAACTTAGAACTTCAGCTTGGAATGATGCTGCATGTAATCTGCAGAAACGCTTTTTGTGCTACAACAGTAAGTTATCTAAATTATGTATGTGACCTAAAAAGAACATTTCTAATTCAAACTAAAAGGTACTCAAGAGGTGTCGGAATAAATTTAAGGCCTATAAATTTAGTTATTTCTAAAATTAAAAGACTCATTCAAGAGACCTTTGCAATATGCTTTACAAACTAGTTGATATCATTGTAAATATTTTAATTTGTACACCCTGTTTTTCAGAGTCCTGCACTCCACTCTCCTGCACCAGCACAATCAACTTTGTGTTGAATTCATTGTCCTGGGATGATGCTCAGAACTACTGCAGAGCACACTACACAGACCTGGTGACAATTGAGAACAAAGCAATGAATGACCAACTGTTAATAATGACATCAAAGATATACTCTTGGATTGGACTCCGCCGTGAACGTGACAACTGGCAGTGGTCCAATGGAGAGCCTCTAGTGTACACAAACTGGGAAAGGGAGTATTTCTGTGCTGTGCTCCAGTCAGATGGCTCTTGGAATGACTCAGTCTGTGGTGAGGAAAAGCCTTTCATGTGTTACAAAGGCAAGTTCAATTAATTGCAAATGATTTATAAAGCACACTTCCATTGACAGGTTCAAAGAGGTGTATACCTTTACAAATTAAGAAATTTAAAATAAGGCATAAATCAACATGTAACAACACACAAAAATGTGATAATAAGCATAAAACCCCTATAGAATGCTGTATACACATCAAATGGCAAGCAGCTAACTTGTCCAAACAAAACAAATTTGGTAGTTTAAACAAATTAATGAAACATATATATTTATCTAAATATCAATAAATACATGAATAAAAATGCATGATTATTTTAAGCAATTGTCAACTGCTAATGAAATTCAGAAAAAGGAACTTTCAGGCTAGGAAAACGTGATCTTCCCATGGATAACAGGTAGTCCTGTTCCACCATTTCAATGAGGATCTGGATTTAATTGACACTGTCTGTTTCAGGATAGCAACTGTTATCTCTCATGCCAGCATGCAAAGTTCTAGTCCAATGTTGCCAAGTACTAAACAGCATTGTCTTCTACCACTGGCTGAAGTAAGAGCACTTATGGTAGCCATAAATTAAACTTATACTGTAATTCACTTCATGCCTTACAGCTCAACCACATGTCTATATTCACTTAGAAAAGTTCACACTTTCATTTGGCACAGAGACAGTTGGAGTTTATGAAACTGGCCAATACTGCAAAACAAAACAAAGGCTACCTGGACTGATGCTTTGTACAAACATGACAGAAACAAGTCAGCAGCAGGTCATAAACATCTTGCAAAAACATAATTGTCTGGTTGTCGGCTTGCTAAACAGCCGGTGCTTTATACAACTGGAGACTGAACAAGATCAAGACTGTCATTATGCTAGAGACCCAGCTTAACAGTGACATTGACAGCTTCTCAGGATACCAGCAGGTAAAAGAGATGGTCATCTTAATTATGGAATATGATTTGTGCCAAAATGAAATAAATAAAATGGAATTCATGAAATAATTACATGCAAAAGTACAGTGATGTATATATTAATATATCTTAAAAAATCTATACTAATTAATAAAAGGCAAAGCCCTCACTGACTCACTGACTGACTGACTCACTCATCACTAATTGTCCAACTTCCCGTGTAGGTGGAAGGCTAAAATTTGGCAGGCTGATTCCTTACAGCTTACTTACAAAAGTTAGGCAGGTTTCATTTCGAAATTCAACGCGTAATGGTCATAACTGGAACCTCATTTTTGACAATATACTGTAATGGACGGCAGCTTTATGGCCGTGGGAGGTGGAGTTGAGTGTCACGTCATCACGCCTCCCACGTAATCACGTGAAAAGACTGTGAACTGAGTAAGGAGAAATGAAGGAAGAGCCGCAAACAGCGAAGAACAAAAAATTAATTAAACAATTGAGAAGGGAGCGAGTGAAGCATACAAGCATCTTCATAAGGGAAACAAAGCACGGTGTAAAATGTAAGTTTAAATTAAGTTTATTGAAACGCTCCCGTTGCGGATTGCAATAACAGATTCGCGAGATAAAAGAACTCAGTAGGGAGAAATGAAGGAAGAGCCGCAAACAGCGAAGAACAAAAAATTAATTAAA